>NC_069087.1:13597084-13897084 GCF_947172395.1 Bicyclus anynana
TATGTAAAATCAACTACTATCTTAGATAACGCTGTTCAATATTAAAAAAAAAATCGAAGTGCGACTCGGACTCGCGCACGAAAGGTTCCGTACCATTATCTACAATAGTTGCTTCAATTTCAAGTACAGACCCTCTGTTTTTTTATTACAAATGTTTTTTTTTTATTTTTCCTTGTAGGTACTTGTTACTTGCCAAATTTATAGGGATGATGACTAGGTTGGAATATATTGATTTTTATGATATATTCGGGTAAATAAGGTTGTTAATGTTAACTAATTTATACATTAAAAGCAAATATTGACTAGATATTTGCAAAATAAATAAGATTATAAAATTTCCAAATTTATTAAAAATCTTTTATCGTAATTAGATGAAAATTAATACAGTTTTAGCTTCGTTACATTAAATGTGACATTTTTATAAACATAAACGCACAAATAACAAAGATATTAGTAATTTTGTTTGACCGCCCATACAATGTCGCATACAATGAGCATGTCGCTGACTGGATTCGAACCTACTTACCTACGTTTTCAGAATGGAAGGTAGAGGTCATATCCACTAAGCTATCACAGCTCTTCACGACTTTATAGTGTAAGTAAGTATCGTCAGTTTTATAAAATTTAATTTATTTACTTCTGTCACCATTAAAGTTCGCATATAAATCTATTTCCACACAAAAAATCCCAACTAAACACAACGGAAGCGTGAACAAATTTATTGCAGCTTTTATTTCTCTGAATATAATTTGTGAATGACAAAACTAACACGTTGAGATCAAACGTTGTTGATGTATAAACGCTCTAGCGGACGAGCTCGACATTATTTGTCGTCAAACCCAAAGATTTCATACTATTAGACATGTCACGAGCTATGTTAGGAGTATCTATGCGCGATCGAATCAGAAATGTGGAGATCCGCAGAAGAACTAAAGTCACCGACATAGCTCAACGAGTTGCGAAGCTGAAGTGGCAATGGGGCACATAGTTCGAAGAGCCGATGGACGTTGGGGTCCTAAAGTGCTGGAATGGCGACCCTGCATTAGAAAGCGCAGTGTTGGTCGACCTCCCACCAGGTGGACAGACTACATCAAGCGAGTCGCAGGGATTCGTTGGATGCAGGTGGCTCAGTATCGTCATGTTTGGAAGTCCTTACAAAAGGCCTATATCCTGCAGTGGACGGCTGATATGATGACGATGATGATATATCACTAGCACGTCGAAACTGAGGCGAACAAAGGTGGCTAATTGTCCTCATTTCATTTAATCGCATAGTAAACAACAAAAGTTATTTAAAGAAATAATATCTAAATATTGTCTACAATGTCGAGTTGTGTGTTCTTGAAGTGTTAAGATTAAAATATACATAAATAGGTAATATAATGTAAGGAAATATAAAATATTGCATGTGTGCGCTCATTGAAGTAGCTAAATTCGGATCACTTTTTGCGGTGATTTTGTAGGCACGTAACATATCTAATTGTAAAAAATCGTTGGTCAAACCGAACTACAGACTGAGATGAATACATTTGTTAACCGGAAAATGTAGAACATTGGGAGTATTTTTTTTAATGTGTAGTTGGGAGTATGAGGACGTATGAAAATATCAATGGATACAAGAAAGAAACAAATAGTATCTATCTATTTATTAGGAATCAGGTCAGGGAATCTTCAAATCACTTCAGAATTGGGAACGTCAAGAATATTATCATTGAACTGAAGGTCAGTAGGTCTGTGTGCGATACGAGATATCTCGTACTAGCTGACGCCTTCCTTGATAAATGGGCTATCTAGCACTGAAAGAATTTTTCAAATCGGACCAGTAGTTCCTGAGATTAGCGCGTTCAACAAAAAAATCAAACAAGCTCTTCATCTTTATAATATTAGTATAGACTAGCGGACGCCCACGACTTCGTCCGCGTGAAACCCTACTACTGCCCCTACCCCTACCCTACCCCTACGTTAACCCTATCATACCCCTGCCCTACTCCTAACCTACCCCTACCCTATCCTTACCCTACCACTACTCTTCCCCTACCCTAACCCTACCCTACCCCTACCCTACCACGCGATGGCGACGGAAGCTTAAAAAATGGAGTAACTTCTCCCGTTTTCTCAACATTTCCCTTCACTGCTCTGCTCCTATTAATCGTAGCGTGATGAAAAGTATACTATAACCTGCCCAGAAGTATGAAAAATAATTGTACTAAGTTTTGTTAAAATCCGTCGGGTAGTTTTTGTTTCTACAACGAACATACCACGCAACGGAAGCTTAAAAAATTTAGTAACGTCTCCCGTTTTCTCAACATTTCCCTTCACTGCTCTGCTCCTATTGGTCATAGCGTGATAAATAGTATACTTTAACCTGCCCAGGAGTATGAAGAATAATTGTGCCAAGTTTCGTTAAAATCCGTCGAGTAGTTTTTGTTTCTATAAAGAACATACAGACAGACAGACAGACAGACAGACAGACAGACAGACAGACAAAAATTTTACTGATTGTATTTTTGGCATCAGTATCGATTGTATTTGGGACCACTAATCACCCCCTGATAATTATTTTGGAAATATATTTAATGTACAGAATTGACCTCTCTACAGATTTATTATAAGTATAGATAAAGAAAAAGACATTACCACTAAAAGAAATTGAAAATGTTTTCAATTCCGCCGCTATTGGTCGACAATTATGTCC
This sequence comes from Bicyclus anynana, assembly GCF_947172395.1. Lineage (NCBI taxonomy): Eukaryota > Metazoa > Arthropoda > Insecta > Lepidoptera > Nymphalidae > Bicyclus > Bicyclus anynana. The sequence continues at coordinate 13,599,780 of NC_069087.1, forward strand.
TTTTTTGTGGAAAACTATCGTCGTGGCAATTGGCAGGGTACATAGTTTGAAAAGCCTATGGACGATAGGTTTCCAGGGTGCTTGAATGGCGACCCTGCACCGGAAATAGCAATGTTGGTCAATCCCCCACTAGATGGATCGAGGACATTAAACGGGTTGCAAGAAGCCGCTGGACGCTGTCGGCTCGAGACCGTTGATGATAGTCTACAAAAAAAAACTCGAAATATAACTTAAAGTTTCTGATGGCCTTGCATTCGATAACCTGACACGTAGGTGTAATGTAATTTCCCTCTATCTACGAGTATCTAAATTCCCATATCATCGGATACTGATAGTAAGTAAACCCATTTGTTTTTTTTATATGCTTACATATGAACAGTTTCTGCCTTAGCTTGACGTAAATAAACGGCTTCAGTATTGTAAATTCTTATTTACGTAGGAGCTCAGAGAGAAAACTCCGTGAACGATTGAACTGAAAAGAAGCGAACAATCCTATTAGCTCTGACGATTGCCTGGCTGTGAATTGAAAAAACTATCTAGATACCAGTGGCATAGCGTGTCTTAGATCAAAAATAATCAATAATTATAAATATTGAAATAATTATAAGTATCAACATTAGTTGGGGGACCCAAATGAAGGGAAATGATTTCACACAAACGAAACAAAAATGCTTGCTTTATGCAAGCATTTCTCTGCGTGTGTGAAGTCTGCCAACCCGCATTGGGCCAGCGTGGTGGACTATTGGCCTAACCCCTCTCATTCTGAGAGGCGACTATGGGTGGATAATGATGAATTTATAATTTCAGTTTTCTTATATTATTTTTTATGAAAATTATAAAAAGCTACTGTAGAATATTGTAACCAAGAATAGTGATGTAAGTATAAGTAATTTAACGGTATCTATCTTACTTATCTTCCCTCGAGGGTCGTCCTTTGTCATAAATGAGATCGAAAAATATCTGACTGTAATATGATGACAAGATGTTAGGTTAGACACAGATGACATTTATTATACGGAGTTGGTAAATTATCTATCTAAGCTCAATGATTTTAGTATAAAATAATCACTGTATGTACTAATAGATAAAGAGGTATAGTTTGTGGTATTGTAAGGTGATCTCTGGATCTACTGAATCGATTTTGAGATTTCGAGAAAATTTCATTACTATTAAAAAGCCACGTTATTTGTAAATGTCATAGTCTATAACAGATGTTCCCAAACTTTTTTTTCTCATAGATCACTTTATAATTTAACTGGTTCCGGTGGTCCCCCTGCAAAATTTCTATCCAAAAGTTGACAATAAAAGTGATTAGATTTACATATATATGGAAATTTCGTTGCAGCTGACCCCGACATAACAGTTTTAAAAAAAATAGTGATAATTGATCAGTGATTACTTAGTTAATTAATTAATTGATTATGCTGTGAGTGGATTACAAAAAGTAAAATTGTCTAGGCAAAAAGTTATTTCAGCCACCTTTAATTTGACTTGCAGCACAAGGAAGCAATCAATTAATTATTCACAAATATTTTATGTAGAAAACTTCCTATTTGGTATGAAACCAGATAAATGTTCGTGGATCTCTTACGATTCATGAGCCCCCATTTTTATGTCACGTCAACGTAGAAACCCCGTCAAGTCTTCCGCATACCCCTGGGGGTCCACCTGGACCACTTTCGGAATCGATAGTATATAGGAACGGGGACTACGCGAAATAAAATGCGACCAGTCTGCTAGTTTACAAATATATTTAAATATGTCGATAAACAAAATCAACTTATTATATTTTAGTCAAAATATATCTAACGTACGTTCAATACACTTACGTACGGAGAAAGTTTGCCACATAATAAGGACTCCAATAAAGTCTTTAATAAAGGGGCATGTAAGATAACACCATGCCCTTTTCTCAGATTATGGCCTTTCAGAGCCTTAACCTTTTTGACCTTGTTAAACATATTTTTCTATAGAGAAATATACTATAAACGACGGAACGGAATTACAATAACGAGTAGGTATGTAGTGGGAGATACTTATGATTAATCATCAATGATATTAAGTTACGCTCGTTTGTTGACAATTTAATAATGTCGACTTCTCTGCCGCTGTTGGTTGTGCTGTGGTTCTTACCAGAGAGGTCCTAGATTAGATTCCCGGTCAGTCAGTTCAGTCAGGATTTTATATAAATAGTCTCAGGACGGTAGGTTTTGGCCGTGGCTAGTTACCACCCTACCGGCAAAGACGTACCGCCAAGTGATTTAGCGTTCCGGTACGATGCTGCAATAAACTTGTAGGTAGGACCTCTTCTTAATTAAGACTGCTTCCATCCTAAACTGTATCATCACTTAAGATCAGCAGGCTTAATCACTAACTTTAACGTTTGTTAGTTGACATATACAAAATTGAGATTCTGTGTATTATGTACTGACAACACTTCGTGGATATATACAATAGGTGGATAGCATTTTTCAGTTGATTTGATGTTTATTTTAATAGGCTAGAAATAGTTATATACCATAACACGTTATAGGCATCTTCTAGGTAAGTGCGCTCCAACTTAGACTGCATTAATGTTTACCATCAGGCTTAATTGTAGTCAAGCAAAAGCCTATATTGCATAAAAAAAAGAAAAAAAACACGTTGATAAATAAATGTAGGTGCGTAAATAATAACATTAACTAGTTACATATAGATTGGTTTTTTGTTGCCATTATCTTCTTATCAAACTAAACAACCATGTAGGTTGTTCAGTTTGATAAGATTGCTGTATTTTATATATCCAACGGAGAAGCCGTATCCTCATTAAAATAACTACGGGTTACATTGGTCCTTACATTGGTCATCGGCACTACCATTTGCACTAGGTTCACTTCGCATAACCTCACCAATCGCTTACACAATTTTCCATTCAACTCTTCCTATCCCATAACAACCCATAAAGGATTATTATCCAACAAAGTTGTGGACGGATCGAACGCCACGACAAGAATGAACTAAGCCGCCCGAGCGGCCTCCTATATCTCCAGCACTCGGACTCGGTCCCCCACTACTCCCCACGTATCTCACGGAACACTTTGCCCTATCTCGGATCATGACGACATGAATAGACCGATCAAATGACTTACTCGCGCCGACATATATGTAACAAGTATCTAGATATATACTTATAAATGGAAACAGTAGATAACATGTTATATGCATTATCATTATCACGAAGGAGCTTTTTTGTGGAAACAGGGTTAAGAATATAAACTTGAAGAGGGCGTAAAATCTCACACGCCACGAACCGCATTATTTTGTAAAATATTTTCTTTTTATACAAAAAATTGTTATGATCTAGGGATTTCTGTATATTGAAAGAATGCAATGGTACTTATGTTGGAAAGATTTCATTATCGTCTTCCTTAATTATTATGTTCAACGTAATTTTTAAGCAAAACATCTTCGTTATCAACCCATATTCGGCTCACTGCTGAGCTCGAGTCTCCTCTCTGTATGAGAGGGGTTAGACCATCCACCACGCTGGCCCGATGCGGATTGGCAGACTTCACACACGCAGAGACTTAAGAAAATTCTCTGGTATGCAGGTTTCCTTACGATGTTTTACCTTCACCGTTTGAGACACATGATATTTAAATTCTTAAAATACACACAACTGAAAAGTTAGAGGTGCAAGCCTTCAGGATTCGAACCCACACCCTCCGGAATCGGAGGCAGATGAACGTGATAGATCCACGGGGCTATCACGGCTCTTACCTGTAGTATGTATAGTTATATAAATTCTCATGTAATTGTATTAAGTGTGTAGCGATGAATGAAAAACCCACGACTGATGCACCTCACTTCCCCGCACGCAGGATTTCACACCCACGCAGTCTTTCCCCCGTCGCCCGCATATCATGGGAGTGTCATCAACGAACTTGCTGGACTATAAATTCATGACTGTCGTCGGTTTCAATTTAATTTAAAATCGTTTCCATGTTGTACACGATTATGGTACAAACAGCAAATGTTGGTAGTTAATTAATTATACGAAGCCTTCGCAAGTAAACCGATACATAGAATTACCTATGGCGATTAGATGTAGACAATTTCAAAGTGATAGCTACGTAAGTTACTTGTACTGGGACAATTAATTAATAGAACCTTTGTGAATTAGCTAGTTAATTGTAATAGTTTTATGTAATTACTTTGTGGCTGTAATTACTTCAATTAACTGCCTCGTTTGTCCAATAGTTTAGTCTATGCGGCTTTAGAACACGAGGTCCTGGTTTAGACAGAGGTTCCCAAACTTTATTCTCATAGACCACTTTCAAAAGGCTGGTTCCGGTGGACAATGTAGCAGGGGCTACATTTTTACATAAAATCTTGCCTTCCGAACTAGTGATGGTGTCAGTACAAATGGATAGACCTGTCGTTTCGAAAGTGCTTGTAAACTAAGCCTACTTGAAATAATAAACCACAACCAGTAAAAAAATGGGGGTATGTGGACACCTGCCATAAGTCGTCGTTCCCGGCCATTAACATCTGATAAGGATCTTTATACATATACTTGTAGAGTCAAATATTATCACCCTAATGGTAGGCGTCCACATATCTGCACCGTACGTATCGGACGCATCGCATCAAATGGATCTACATTCTTTTACATTCATTTCTAGTACATTCTTTCCTTTGTATAATAAGTCATACAAGTGCGTCCACTGATCCGCATCGTAGGTACGGATTGCACGAATTTACCGTAAAATTAAAAATCCGTTTAATAGCCGTCGTTCTCGGCCATTAACATTTGAAGAGACTCTTTATTGAGTCAAATATTGTCACCCTTATAATGATAGGCGTCCACATATCCGCATCGTACGTATCGGACGATCGTAATTATTCTTTGTATAGAAAGTGGCCATTGGTGCTAATCTTCTGAACAATCTACTAATAAACATAAATACGAACGAGTATACTTAATAATTTATAGGTAATATTTTTGAATTGAAGAGCTCATTGTTAGAGAGGTTTACCTTTACCAGTACTTCCACTCCATGCTTATTTCCTTATTCGTATTAAATAAATGTAAAACCTATCTTTGCTATCCTTTTGGATTTGCATATGGGGACAACCATATTTTATGCAAAATCACGTTTACTTAAGTTTGTTAAATCGTACTTGTTTGCGTAACCAAAATCTTATAAGTTTTAATTTATCATAGCATTCGTAAAATATAATACAGTCATCGTTATATTATGTATAGTAAAGGCAAACGCTTCTGGCAGTTAGAAATCAAATATTCGTTAGAATTAGACAGAACTTCACATCAATGATAGTTTAATATATAAAAATAAGAGATTGAGATCTTTTACACAAATTATTTGTTATTGACAGTTCAACACCGCCTGATATGACATTCACGATCACATTTTTTTAATTTCCTGCGATGCAAAATGCAAAATCGTTTGAAAAACTGCTTCATTAGTCTGAAAAATCGACAGACGGACTGCACTAAAACTGCAGTAGCTGTTTATTTAAAAAAATAAACGTATTTATAAAGTTTATGTCGTATATTTACATGTAAGCCATTGTCATTGTTTGCATATTATTTCCTGAACCCTTGTTATTTTATAAACAGTGTGTGGTCGCTATTGATTTAAGCCAGCTGAGAGCTATGAAATCCAAAGGCAAAAGGTATAACAATTACAAGTGATATTTGTTATCTCTGTTGTCATTAAGTGATTATATTCTTAAAACTACAAAAATAACTTTTTGTATTAGTATAATATATTTATTATATTGTATCACATGACTAATATCGATGTCATGCACCTTTCATGGCCACTAAACTGCCACGAGCGTTTGCTTTTACTATTGTAATTATTACAGAGACCGGATTTAGGGCAATATATTAATGAAATATGCGTAAAATATTCATGAAAGTGTCAAAATAAGTCACAACGAATTATAAAAAACATAGTGATTTAATTAATTTTTATCCTTAAAGAATGAATCAGAATAATTTATGTATTTGATTATGCAATTGTTCATGTACATAAACTGTCAAGTTGTGGTCTTTGATCGTCTAAAATATATTTTATAATTTTTGAAAAGGAAAGAATATGGTTCTACCTATTCATCTGTAATTTAATAACATAGTAATTATATAGCCTCAATAGCTCAACGGTAAGAGCGGTCGGACTCATCACAGAGGGGTGGTGGTTCGATCCCCGCCCCGTTGGTCTATTGTCGTACCCACTCCTAGCACAGTCTTTCCCGACTAGTTGGAGGGAAATGGGAATATTGGTCATATTATAAAAAATATGGCAAATATTCTTTAAAAAAATATGCATATTTTCAACTGACGACAAAACATAAATTAAGGCTATCAATTCGACGCGTATATTTTTGCATGTTTATACGCATAACTTTTTACTGACTGGTCCAATTTTGATAACTATTTTTTTTTTAGAAAGGAATATATCTATTTCAATGTTGGTCCCATATTAATTTGAAAAAAAGCTCAACCCTAAGTGTACGAAAACAGGGGGTGATTGATTATTTACTAATTATTAGGCTATTGTAACGAAAAACCACGCATAACTTTAGTACCTATACATAATCAGATTTTCAAAGCTTCGTAATTAGATGGTGATGTGTGCGTGTGTGTTCATATAAGGTATGAAGATAAGATATGAATTTAATTTGTTACACTTATTGTTTACACAAAAAATAAAATAATACAACGGACTTCAAAAACATAAACCTACCTTCATCATTATTTTCTTCCCACTGATCACTTTGAAGTAGGATTCGTCTTTAAATTGATCAGTAAGTGGAAAATATTATACTGAAATTTTTCGCTTTTTAGTTTCGTGGGTACGTTTATGATTTTGAAATCAGTTGTTTTAAAAAAATATATGGATAACAATTTACATACCTACATAGACATCTATATATTTGTTTAAAGCTCATAATCATTACATAAAATTATTTAAGTAAACACAGATTATATTTTCGAAATGGTAATTGTTATCGCCGTTTAGTGTCGGCAATAGTAGTCTGTGACGGATATGACGTCGCTCGATCTCGTGTTGGCTTCAGTGTGCTCGTGGCGTTCGAGCCGTCCACATCTCTTGTTGTGTAATTCTTTATGGGTTACTTGGGATAGTCGGGGAGAGTGACATGAGTGGAAAGGGGGAGTGTTTGATATCAGTCAAAGGATCCTTTAACCCTACATACATCGTTCACAAGTGCGTGACTCCACTCAAGGTCATTCTCTGCCATTCTAGGGTCTTATTTTGGTTACAGTGTGATTTGTTAATTAAGTTGTCCTGACAAGTGTTGTGAATCATAACCTTTGTTCGACATTAGTTTTCTTATATTTGTAATCACCTTTAGAGTCCGATAATATAATGGTGGTAATTGTAATTATAGGGCGAAAGTAACGTACTTTTATACAAATAGCCTCAGTAACAAGCACATGGCTCACACGATGCTAAGCAAAATAAAAATATGAAAAGGTGTGAAAACTGAAGACTCGTTTGTCTGTATTGCCTTGAACGAGCTCTGTCACAAAGAGCTATTATCAATCAAATGCATAATTACGCAATATAAAATCGCATTTAGTAGAAAAGAGCATACAATACAAAACACACTATACAGGGTGCTCGGGAGTATTTCCCATAACTTCAAGGTGTTGACGAGTCCACTTATAGGAGCCGAACTGCATAACTAATATTTTACTAACAAAAAATAAAACTTTTTATGTTTTCATACAAAGTAATTCAAATAATTCCGACTATCCATGTAACACACGCCTTTATCTATCCTTGCATTTTAAAATACGTTATACTTGGCTACGTCATAATTATAAGGACACATTTTAAGATCTATTTGCAAAAGAAATATTATTTACCCCAAAAATATTAATTTTGTCATGTTCCTTGAACTTTTTTAATTATTTTTTGGTAAACATTATAAGACTCATGGGAAATACTCCCGAGCATCCTGTATAATACTAATAAAATAGAATAGGTACAAAATAACAGAATATTCTATGTTTATATAGTTTTCTTATAACGGGAAATTAGAAAAATATGACTCCAACTCTCATAATCTAAGTAATACATTTACGTATAGTCTTTAGACTGAAACTTTAATTGATAGAGTTACAGTTAAATGTTACATGTAACATGAAGACGGCCTCCGTGGCGCAGTGGTATGCGCGGTGGATTTACAAGACGGAGGTCCTGGGTTCGATCCCCGGCTGGGCAGATTAAGATTTTCTTAATTTGTCCAGGTCTGGCTGGTGGGAGGCTTCGGCCGTGGCTAGTTACCACCCTACCGGCAAAGACGTACCGCCAAGCGATTTAGCGTTCCGGTACGATGCCGTGTAGAAACCGAAAGGGGTGAGGATTTTCATCCACCTCCTAACAAGTTAGCCCGCTTCCATCTTAGACTGCATCATCGCTTACCATCAGGTGAGATTGTAGTCAAGGGCTAACTTGTAAAGAATATAAAAAGAAAAAACATGAAGGCCGTGAAAACAATAGAATTAGTTCCCATTCATTCGCTCCTACATTCTGTTTACAGCAAATCAAATAATTATAGCTACTGTACTTTTCAAGAAACGATAGTTTTAGAATACAGATTAATCAATAATATATAGATGGAGCTGAACACGACGGTGTCGTACCCGTCACAAATACAAAATTCAAAAACGAATACATTCTCGAGTCAGTACGAACCGTCACATCAGTAATTTTCAATATTATTCAAGATTTTTTTTTTAATATTTTGAAAACTGCTCACAAAAACTAAAGAAATAAGATATTATTATATTAATTTACGTAATTGTTGTTAGTGTTAAATTTTGAAAAACAAATTATGAAAAAAGTTCGTATAAGCGGTTGTCAAAGAGACGCGTGACGTTTGTTTTTTTTTTAATGGATTGATGGAATCTCTCCTAGACAATCTTTAGTGAGAGGAAATGCTAAGTACTTAAGAGGATTGGTGCAACAAATTTGAACTCAAACAAATATATATAGATATACTACCTTTATGGGGACACATCCTAGTACTAAATGAATAAATACAGTAATTAAAAAAATATATAAACATAATATACATATAAATAATATTTAAACTCACAGCTTACTTAGACAATAATTAATAAAATAATACTTTTTTATTTTAATAATTTATTAATATTATTAAAATAATAAAGTATAATATATTAATTATATTAAGAATAATATATTAATTATGTTTATATTACATAATATATATATTATTGTAATTTATCTATTATTTAAATAGTATGACTAATTTCTTTTTTGAGAAATTAGTCATTGTAGCTATCGAGGAAAAAATGTTTTAGCAACATTTCTGTCTTTGTAATAAATGTACGATTCGAACATTTCAAACATATTGGACCTCATGAGATCATTCACGCGAAGGCGCTGCCCTCGAGGCTCCACCACTGAACTTGACTATAGATATATTTTTGGTGATAGTGATGAGCGGGCTCAAAAGGGCTAGAACCCAGAGCCGTGAAGCTCATTATTAAAAAAAAAATTATAGTGATCGACTCTATATAAGCGTTTCCACTGAGACACGAAACTCGGCTTTGAGGGCCATTCTGGAAGGGTGTTCTGTGCGTACCTACCCTTTGGATCATTGAGCACCTTCATTTAAAAATTAAATTTAAATGAAGTAGGTAGGTTTTACAACCCACACGCTGATCACATTGATATATTTTTTTCATTATACACTGGATCATATTTACTAGAAGAAAGTTTATAATATAGGATTAAAATTCGAAAGTAAATATACCTAATTATTTAATGGTACAGAAGGTTGTAATAAAATTTGCTACGAGTACCTTTTTTAAAGCACATTTTGATATTGTTACGTTTCAAATATAGGTGTTATGTCTGTGTACATATATGTGTCTCTGTCTCTCATACAAATGAGTAACGTAAGACATAATAAGCGTGAACTGAGACCAATATTGATATTATTATAAGAAAAGACCGAAGTCCGAAACTAAAATGTTTTGGGAGACACAAAATAAGTGTTACAGTTTTGTAACCAATATCTTGATAAAATATAAAAATGTGTTGCTACACGCTTCATGTCGATGACTAAAACTGTTTATTTTGATAATAAACATATAAATGTACCTACCTAATCAAATATTTCATCATCATCATCATTATCAGCCGATGGACGTCCACTACTGGACATGGACGCGGACAGCGGCCTTCGGTTGTGTCCACCTTGTGGGGGGTCGACTAACACTGCGCTTTCCGGTGCGGCGTCGCCATTCCAGCACCTTTGGACCCCAACGTCCATCGGCTTTACGAACAATGTGGTCTGCCCATTGCCACTTCAGCTTCGCGACTCGCTGAGCTATGTTAGTGACTTTGGTTCGTCTGCGGATCTCCTCATTTCTGATTCGATCACGCAGAGAAACTCCAAGCATAGCTCGCTCCATCGGCCGCTGGGTAATAGGTATTAATTAAAATAAACTTTGACTACAGTTGTAACACCATCTAATTTGTATTACCTATGGTGTGTCTTTAATACGAGTAAATATTCAAGAGTTTGACGTATTTCATCGTAGAGACAACTCAACGCCCTCTTCCATACACTGAATGTATTAGACCAAGGTTTCTCAAAGTAGGGTACGCAAACCCCTAAGGGTTCGCTTTTTGACGGCAGGGGGTTCGTGACAAGATTAACGTAACTGATACCAAGTCAGAATTAAGGTTAAAAGCGTCCAAAATTACTAATAACATTGAATCCATTTGCGACAAGAAACAAGCACAACCATTAAATTAATATTACAAAGACATTTGTTTTAGTATTTTAAGTGCTATTTATTCAAATAAAAACCTTATTTTGTTCAACAGTCAAATTTATTTTTTCTATTTGGGGGGGTTTAGAAAGAAAAGTTTATTCAGAATACACATCATACAAAGAAAAGAGAGAAAAAAAAAACAAAAAATTAAATGCATAAAACAATAAATTGCATGATGTGATCCTAAAAGGGTCTCCACTCAGCTCAGCTAAGGGTTCATTAGTTAGTAAGGGGTACGCTGTCACTTGAAAATTTTACCAGGGGTTCGTGGAGCCGAAAGTTTGAGAAACCCTGTATTAGACCGCCAAAGTAAGTAGCGAAAGTCATTCGTGAACGTTATCTAACAGACAGTGGTTACAATAATTATGGAATATGCTTAAAATTGAGCTAAAAAACCATAATTATAATATTACAACAGGTAAATTTGAATTTTTAACTACTGTCTAATTACCAGTTACTGCTTTTAGCTTTCGTAATAGTGGTAAATGAATTGAACTGATTATTACTTTATATCACTCAATTAAGTCAGCCATTGACGGTCAATTATTCTCACGTTTCTGCAGCGCAAGACGTTTCATAAGTCGAGCCGTCATGCACGCAGTGACCAATACACGATCAGTTATAGTCGTGGGTGCAGCTGCAGAAACGTGAGAATAATTTATCGTCAATGGCTTGCATTATGTGACACAAAACACAAACAAATGATTCTGGACAAAATATAAGTTAATATTAAATTTCTAGTATTTTCTGTAAATAAGCATATATTGTCCGAAAGAATAATTATGGTAAGTTTTAAAAGAAAAGGCTTAAAGGTCATAGCTCATCAGAGCCACCCGGCACATGTACCTACCGCACCGCCTCGTCTCGTGGCGTCCTATGAGAATTCGTCACCGTATGAGATTAAGGTCGCCATTGACGGTCAACTATTCTCACGTTTCTGAAAAGCAAACGGCAGTACCCACGCGGCATACTATACAATTCATGAACGCAGTGACCAACACACGATCAATTATAGTCATGGGTGTTAGAGAATAATTGACCGTTTGTGGTTAGCATTAGGCGGTGCTGGCTTAAAACCGGGTGGCTCTAGTAAACTATTACCTTAAAAATGGATTCCACCGTTACAAAATATAAGGTAACAGTAGGTTCTCTAACTTGTACTATTACTTATTCTGTAGTAATAAGACACATAAGGTGTATAAACCCAATAAAATCCTCTTCGGATAATTTTATGGTAAGTAAGTAGCATTGCAATAAATTTTTGATTTATTACCAAAGATAATTCGTTATTTTTCAAATTACCTTTGTATTTTCCTATGATCGATCCTAGACTATTTAAGATCGTATGTATTAAAAACCGGCATTACATCGCTATACTTAATATGTTAAAATTAAAAATCCACTTAGGTGAAGAACGGTCAGAGTAAATCGTGGATCGTATACCCTCATGGCTTGTATTTCAGGCTTTTTACATAACTAACAGTCAAACATACAAACTTTCACATTGATAATATTTATTAGTAGAATCATATATTGAAAGTACTCGTAAATATTAATTTAATTTTTTACACAAACCTACCTATAACAAAGTGTAAAATCAATAAATATTAAGTACTAGATTAACAACTCTAACACTTCACTACTGTATAATATAATATGTACATATTTATAATATTATCACCAGCAAATGTCGCTGAACTAAATAAAAAGAAATATGGCTTTCTACAACCTATTGAAGAGTAGAATAAACGTCGCTATCAAGAATATTTTAACGTCACCTTTGCACAATGCACAGCTGTTCAAACGCACATTGATGAAATACAATATTTTGCTACACTCCACTTTGTAATTACTCACTCCCTCCCGACTGTACATGATGAGTCTGCAGTCAGCATTCTTGGTGACATACAACCGTCTACTCATAGTCGGGTCTTCTATCGTAGTCTGCTTCCAATCTATTAAAGTACTGCTGTGATCCTTCTTCTTTACTGATGAATCGTCCGCAGGGAAGTTATAATCTCCTATCGGTCTTGGCTCCTCATTCCATAGACTGACATCAACGTTATCTTCCATCATCTTCCGAGTGTTGTATTCGTGGATGTAGTAATGAAGGAATGATCGGGCTATATGACAGTACACTGAGACAGTCTCAGTCAGTTCGATGTCCTCGATCCTCAGCCAGCATTGCTCCGAGCGATCGTTCCGATTCGGCAGTTCCAAAGGCACTGGTAAGACTACATACGGCTTGAGAACGTTAGTTTCCTCATTTTGAACACCGACAACACACGGTATAGTGAATAGAAGTATGAATAACATTTTAAATGTGCAGCTGGTCCGACGTCATGATTGTAACTGATTGTTATGCCTTTGTGAAACTACAAAAAAGTAATACAGAATGAATTGCCTTTACAGTGAATGATTGCTCGGATGGTGAGATTATGGCTTCCGATTTACGACACATTGTTACAGTATTTATTTTCGATTATCGGTTTAATTGCTGCCTAATTGCGTACTCGAATTTTGACTCAATTGTCTCGCAGACCTCGAGACTATAAAATTGCTGTCGCAAACGCTTATAATGCGTACTTTGTTCAAGTACTTCTAACCTGGAAGTAATTAGGCTGTGGTTTTTTGCACAGTCACTGGTATACTAATCAATTCTACAAATTAATAGATATCGATAAAACAAGGACAGTGTAGTTAAAATCCGTCTTGTAATTTAGGATCTATCAAAATTTTACGAACAGCAAAATACAACAGGTGATGTAAGTAGGTTACCACGGTTGTATTTTAGCTTCATAATTGATGGTGCAAATGGCTTACCTGATAAAAATACAATGCTTACATTGCTTATTACAGATCTGGCTGGTGGGAGGCTTCGGCCGTGGCTAGTTACCACCCTACCGACAAAGACGTACCGCCAAGCGATTTCGCGTTCCAGTACAATGTCGTGTAGAAACCGAAAGGGGTGTGGATTTTCATCCTCCTCTTAACAAGTTAGCCCGCTTCCATCTTAGATTGCATCGTCACTTACCATCAGGTGAGATTGTAGTCAAGGGCTAACTTGTAAAGAAAAAGGAATCTCCACGATGTTTTTCCTTCGTCGTTTGAGATCACGTTTCTCTCTCTTTAATTTCTTAAAAAACACATAACTAAAAAGTGCATGCCTCGATTAGATTCGAACCTACACCCTCCGAATCGAAGGCAGATATCCACTGGGTTATCATGGCTCTTTGTAGTCTAGTCTAGTCTGGCAACTGGTTACTACCGTGGCTAGTTACCACCCTCTCTACACCTACGCCAAACGAGTACCGGGACTAGTGTCCCGGTTCGACGTCGGTAGATATCTGTGGAGGTCAGGTGAAAAAGAAAGTGTTTTAGGCTTAAATTTGTGCTAGGAAAATGTACAACCGTACATTGAACCTCCTTTTTGCTAGACGTCGGTTAAAAAGTTTCGGTTTCTATATGAAACGCCTGCATGAATAATAATAGCAACCTATCAATACCAAAGAAATTGTATTGAGAATGTAGCAGGCGCAACAACTTGAAGAATCACAAAACCTCTTACAAATCTTTTGAGATTATAATAACAAACTCATATTATAGAATTATATATATGTTTAATACTTTAGAAATAATTTCTACAGGATAAATGGTAGGTGGTCTAGGTACCACTCTGCATAAATAGGGAGTCTTCTTCTTATACCTTACATCTAGTTGTAAGGTATAGAAGAAGACACAATAATACAAGGAGGACTTCCTATTCATGGACTCAAAAAAAATAAATCTTGAAAAACTCAGGAATGTGAAATAAAAATAATTTCCGAGTTTTTGTTTATCGAAACTTCTGCCATTTAAGTTTAAATTATTTGGAGTTCTGATTATTCTTTTAGTGTTTTGTTACTTTCTGATAATAATAAGTACCTAAGCAAGTCATAAGAATAAAAAAAATATAATGCTTATCGGTGTTATTGTAAAGAAAAATAATATATTATTGCCATATCTTATATTTATATGAACTTAATAACCAATATTCTCGTCCCCTTATAATCTATAGTAGGGGAACAGAGGGTAATGAGAGCCAGAGGGTAATTGGAGCGGTGCGACTAGAGACAAAACTAGGCCTCGTATTCACTCGGTTGTCACTCGGGCACCTTCGGCATGCTGCGTTCGCGTTTCTCTACTGTTATAGACTCGCCAGTGCCACGCGTTGTGTGACCACGGCCGCTTGTCGATTTTTTGCTCCGCGCTTATAAAAAATACGAAATTTCATCGGCCAGGTAAGTGTGAAGTTATGCACTTGTTACAATCAAATCTATTTTATTTTATAGCTAATGATATTAATTTTGAATATCTGCGCGTATAATTTAATTACAAGCTAGATCCAATAAATTATTTTATTTTATTTCGAAATGGTGGTAGTCGGGTAATCAGAGCTTATTAGGCTCTGATTACCCTTAGTAGCTCCAATTGCCCCATATACATTATAATATGTTTTTGCAGATGTCAAAAAAAAACCCTGATATTCACTATGCTGTAAGTCCATCTATACTAAGTGAGCTACTAGTGGAAGCATCTACAACAAATAGTACACAAAACATGTCGCGAAACACAATCCCTTATAAAATCCCGTTTATGTCAAATGATAAAATACTCCTGGAGCCAGCTAATGTCAAATTTTCCATGACCTCGTCCACAATAAACGACGTTCAAGAACAATCACTCTACACAGAACCAATTTTATGAAATGATACACAGCAACCGTCTAAAATTCTACAATCAGTTACTTTAATCTTTAATGTCCAAACATCTTCTTGTTCCAAAACCGCAACTGAAAATTAGATTTTGAGAAAGTTAAGAATTACATGTCGCGTCAAAGAAAACATTCAGTAATATTATCTAGCACACCAATGAAAACAGCATTTGAAGAGAAGGAGAAGAAACGTTTAGAGAAAATGTAAAACTAAAATCATTGCAAAGGAGAAGGGAGCAACCAGCAACAAAGAAAGAAAATGTCCCGCAGCGAAAGGCGGATGGAACAAGCATGGCAGCCAACAAGAAAGAAAAAAAAAAAAAGAGTAAAAATGAAACTTTTTTGCGGATGAAACTGATACGTCAGATGAAGAAGACTTTGAGAATCTTTGCGACGATGAGTCAGAATATTCTGAAGAAGAGACCTTGTGTGCTATTAGCTAACGACATCTGAAAAAATAACGAAATGTGGTACTGTTGTAGAGGTTGCGGAAAACTGGCTCATAAAGAATGTTCTGGTTCTGACAGTCCGGTTGATTATATTTGCGTTTTTTGTTTGGATCTTTAAACCTAATTGTTGTACGTTTACGTTTATATCAAAATGTATATGAATATGTGACATTTCAGAATAATATAAAAATTTATGAGACTGATTTAATAATTAAGTAGCTTCCATTACACTTATGGAAATTTATAGGCTCTTATTTCCCGCTAAGTCGGGTAATGGGAGCGATTCTCTTTTTTTGTTTAAAGTTTATCTGTGGCCAAATGTCTAATAATCTAACGTTAACGCTGTGATTAAAGGATAGCCAAATAAGTAAGGATTTAATTTCTAATAGAAAAATCCTAAAATATCCATAAATTTGCCTTTTATTCAACTTTTCCCTTAGTAGGCTCCAATTTCCCCCGTCTCCCCTATACATAGATACAAACAAACTCTTCAGCTTTATAATATTAGTGTAGATTCTATATCAATATTATAAAGCTGAAGAGTTTGTTTGTTCGAACGCGCTAATTCCAGGAACTACTGGTCCGATTTGAAGAATTCTTTTAGTTTTAGATAGCCCATTTATCGAGGAAGGCTATAGGTTACATATTATCCCCGTATTCCTACGGGAACTTTAACCACGCGGGTGAAACCGCGCGGCGTCAGCTAGTTAATCATAAATAAGTGGGTACAACAATAGTCCAACGGACGGAGATAGAACCCATGAACTATTTGCTGAGTCCAACTTTTTAACCATGGAACTATTGAGGCTTATAACATTTTTTTATTATTATTCTCTATTCAGCCCTTGACTACTATCTCACCTGGTAAGTGATGATGCAATAAAAGATAGAAGCGGTCTAACTTGTTAGGGGTAGGATGAAATCCACACACCTTTCGGTTTCTACACGACATCGTACCGGAACGTTAAATCGTTTGGCGGTACGTCTTTGCCGGGAGAGTGGTAGCTAGCCACTTAAATCGGCCTAGCCGGGATCGAACCCAGGACTTCCGTTTTGTAAATCTACCGCGCAAGCCATTGCACCACGGAGGCCGTCAAAACATAAAACATTTAGTCAGAGGTAAATCCAAGTTTTCTGTTATAACTTCTTATTCTCTATGATTACATACTACAATGTATATTATGTGGATTTACCTCAGTGGTAAATCCAAGTTTTTTTTTCCTTTATTCATTGCATGTATGGCATTGCATTTTAGGACTAATATTATATAAACTTAACACAGTACTGTAAAGTAGATAGGTACCAGTGGCGTGCATAAGGTTGTCAGGGTGTGCACTAGTAAGAAAAATTAACCAAACTGGGAAAATCTTCATTTAATTAGCATAAAGAAAACAACTCTTACCTACTTAATTAATGTTGGTAATTACATAATCGTTTTTGTGGTCACTATCCAGAATTGTTATTCAAAATATAATAAATTCTTTATAATAAGTAGTTCTAGATAACAACACGTTCGTCTAAAAGTTAAAATAATCGTTTGTTATTGTAATGATTGTATTCAACTTTGGCCCTGTTATCAACGAATAATATTGAAGTAGAACGGGAAAATCTGAGATGTTCTCAGAATACTTCGCTGACGTCATACATCGGCAGTAAAACCACGCGTAGCATGAGATACAATTTAATAAGTATCTGACCGGTTGGAGAGCGGGCGCGTCTCTAACTTGTTATAATGGCTGGCAAGTTTTTGCTATGCCTCGTGTTCTTGTGTATAGTAACTGATTATTCGCAATGCAAAAGATTTGGATCCAGTTTTGGCCGTGGATCAAGTTCAGGCGGCAGGGGTTGGTTTAGCTCTGGAAGTAAACCATCTAGCACGTCGAGTTGGTCCAGTTCAGGAAGCAAACCTTCTAGCTCCTCTAGTTGGTTCAGTTCAGGAAACAGTGCACCCAAGTATCCCTCATCATCTTCTGGATTATCTGGTTTTGGGAGCAGTGCACCTAAATACCCCTCATCATCATCTGGATTATCTGGTTTTGGCAGCAGTGCACCCAAGTACCCCTCATCATCTTCTGGACTATCTGGATTTGGAAGCAGTTTACCTAATTACCCCTCATCATCTTCTGGATTATCTGGATTTGGCAGCAGCGCACCTAAATATCCTTCATCTTCTTCTGGATTATCTGGTTTTGGAAGCAGTGCACCTAAGTACCCCTCATCATCTTCTGGATTATCTGGATTTGGAAGCAGCGCACCTAAATATCCTTCATCTTCTTCTGGATTATCTGGTTTTGGAAGCAGTGCACCTAAGTACCCCTCATCATCTTCTGGACTATCTGGATTTGGAAGCAGTGCACCCAATTACCCCTCATCATCTTCTGGATTATCTGGATTTGGAAGCAGCGCACCTAAGTACCCTTCATCATCTTCTGGACTATCTGGATTTGGAAGCAGTTTACCTAATTACCCCTCATCATCTTCTGGATTTTCCGGATTTGGAAGTACTGTTCCTAAGTATCCTTCATCATCAACAGGCTTATCAGGAACAGGAAGTAAATATCCATCGACTAGCTGGTCAGGTACTGATACTCAAAAACACTACTATCCTACTTCTTCTAACGTACATCATTCAAGCAATACTGGATTTGGTCTCAATAATTACGGTACCCATAACTATGGGCACGGGACTCCAAGCCGTGGGTTTTTCAACAGTCCAACATACTATACTGCGCCACAGCACGTCTACATTACTGAATACCGTAATTCAGGCAGCCGGTACAGTGATCTGCTAACTGGTTTAGCGTTATATAATATGGGCCGTTCACATAGCCACCACAACCATTATTACTACAACGATGATTATTACAGACGGAGGTATAACACTGAATCCACTTCGTATGATACACCGAAAGATGAGGCTACCTGCAATTTGAGGATCAAAGAGGATAATAAAGTTGAATTACTTAAAATACCATGTGAAATAGTATCCACTTTCACAGAGGGGAGCAAAAAAGTGGCACAGGAGACGTTCACACAAACATTATGTGTATCAAATTATACAGTGATTGAAAATACACTTCCCATATCTGCAGCTCCAATTGTAAACATTACTGTACCGAACAATGCTTCAACCCATATGCCTGAAGTATCATTAAAATTCCTGACAAATGTGACTGGTTCCATAGTTAACGCGACAACACTATTAAATGCTACATCCCTATTGAATGCCACACTTTCACCTTCCACTGAAAGTAATGCCATAGCATTAAAATTCCTGACAAATGTGACTGATTCCATAGTTAACGCGACAACACTATTAAATGGTACATCTCTATTGAATGCCACACTTTCACCTTCCTCTGAAAGTAATGCCACAGCAATGAATTCCACGTTATCAAAAGCAAACGAGACTACTATATCTACTACTGCAAGTGCTGCAAATTCAACGATATTTAGACATACGACATCCAATATAACAGTAATAAATGCCACAAGTTGTACTGTTCAAGCCGATCCCTTAGCAGTTAAGGGGCCGCCGGTGAATGCTAACAAAATGGAGTGTGAAGTAGACATTATTACTAAAGATTCGAATGTTTTAAGAAGCAAAATTGATTGCAGCATCTTGCTACAATACGCGAAAATGCCGGAACCCAAAAAGGAAACCAGTGCTATTTTGCCTTCAAGAACTAAACTAAAATCTTGGCTTTCTAATCCGCCTTGGTGGATGTCATTATTTATTGCAATATAAAATAGTTAACTTATATAATAATTATAATAGTAAACTTATGCAGTTCTTCCGCCGAAAAGTTCCTTAGTCATTTGCATTTACATTTTTTGTTTTTTGTTTTTGTGAAGTAAAACTTATTTATGCACACTTGACTTGGGGAGTAAGCTTGTGAATCCGTTACGAAAAGTGTAATCGGGTAAGGCGAACGGACGTTGAGAGGGAGTGCTAAAGAAGTTTTACTTCAGTCGTGTGGAAGCAAACTCGTTTTTTTATAGCTCGATTGGAGCTAAAGTAGGTACATTAATGTAGGCATGTGCGTAATTTAAGTTAGTTATTTAATTAGTAGTAAATAGTAATGACCTAATAAGTTCATGGTTATTGTAAATAAGTTTGAGAAATATAAATTTTATCTCTAAATTTGTGTTTTATTGAATATTATACTTACAAAAAAACTGTAACAGATACAATTCTGAACATTAAAAATATTTTTAAATTTTCTTGCTGGAGAGCATTATACATATAATCGATAATGTGCGAGTTAGCGGTAGGGTAGGGGTAGGGGTAGGGTTAAGGTAGGGGTAAGGTAGGGTTAGCGTTAGCGGTAGAATAGGAGTAAAGTAGGGGTAGGGTAGGGTTGGTTTGGGTAAGTTTACGAGCAGGGTAAGGTAGAGGTTGGGAAGTTTACATCAATTTTTACGCGGACGAAGTCGCGGGCGTCCGCTAGTTTAAAAAATACGGGTTTGACGGCCTCCGTGGCGCAGTGGCATGCGCGGTGGATTTACAAAACGGAGGTCCTGGGTTCGATCCCCGGCTGGGCAGGTTGAGATTTTCTTAATTGGTCCAGGTCTGGCTGGTGGGAGGCTTCGGCCGTAGCTAGTTATCACCGGCAAAGACGTACCGCCAAACGATTTAGCGTTCCGGTACGATGCCGTGTAGAAACCGAAAGGGGTTGTGGATTTTTAACCTCCTCCTTACAAGTTAGCCCGCTTCCACCTAAGACTACATCATCACTTACCATCAGGTGAGATTGTAGTCAAGGGCTAACTTGTAAACAACAAAAAAAAAATATAAGTAAAACATGCGACAACCATGTACCGAATCGTAAATCTATGGCGACAACATATTACTTAATAGAAGCAATGATATTTTATACTAGAGATAGGATACTAGGGCATTAAAACTGAGGCGGACAAATGTGTTTATTTGTTTTAATTTCATTTAGTCGCTAAATAATGAGCTATTTGAACACAATACCTATATGTTCTTTACAATGTCTTGTTGTCTATTTAGGAATTGTAAAACCTATTTAAACATTTTATAATGTAAGTAAACACAAAAATGTCACTAAATTCGGGTCACTTTTTGCGGTAATTTTAGAGGCGTGTAACATACTCGTATCTGTAATATAAAATAGTAGAGGGTGAAATAGGGCTTGAAATTTACATCTTAGGCCCATTTTGGGTTGATTACTTACCTAAATTTCACTTTAGTTCACCGGAAAGCGAGTGTTGTCGACCCCCTACTAGGTGGACCGAGGACATCAAGAGATTGCAGGGAACCGCTAGATACTCGCGGCTTGAGACCGTTTTGGTTGGAAGTCCATGTAAGAGGCCTATGTCCAGCAGTGGACGTTCATCGACTGTTAATGATGATCTAAACTGTCTTCCGTGGTCAATTGCACGGCTTCAGCCAGTATCTAAATTGAATGAAATCTTGTGAGTGTGGACCTTTGACCAACTAAATAGTCAAAGGTGTGGACGGTCACTTTTACATTGCAACGCGAGTATAGAGCCGCTCTAATCTAAACTAGCGTGTGTATCTATGACTATTATTAAAGACTACAGGCGTAGACAGAGAATTTAGACTCCACGACACGAAAGAAGTCCCGCGACTAAAACCTGAACTAAAATTGACAGCGCCTTACACAAATGACCTTAGTTTATGCATATTCATAGATAAGTTTGAAGTTTACACACATGTTTTGGCTATAGATGTCTATGACTCAGACATTTATGTGCTTATCTGTAGGAATTAAAAAAGTCACTGTCACTGATCACTGTCTGTCATTGTCACTGTCACTGTCTTTGCCTAATGGTAATTGGCTTTTTGGCTTGATTATTTTTAGTTTAGTGCGTAAGAGTAATGGTGCATCACGTATTGTTCGGGTTCTAGTGGAGAAAGTCGATTATTTAACATGCATCGCTATTTAAAAGCGTTGTTTTGTGCCTTATTAGTATTATCTATCGTCGATCCAATAAAGACTGAACGACCGTTCAGTAGTGGTAGACATTCGTATCCGACGGCTGGGGGAGAACTTTCGTCCGGCGGGCACGTTTATCCTTCATCAGGAAGCAGTCACGGTTACCCGTCGTCCGGTGGCCTGACCGAGCAAGGGTCTCCGCCTTCCAGTGACAATCATAACTATCCATCATCAGGAGGCAGTCACGGGTATCCTTCATCAGGAGGCAGCCACGGTTACCCGTCGTCCGGTGGCCCGTCCGAGCAAGGGTCTCCGCCTTCCAGTGGCAGTCATACCTATCCATCATCAGGAGGCAGTCACGGGTATCCTTCATCAGGAGGCAGCCACGATTACCCGTCGTCCGGTGGCCTGACCGAGCAAGGGTCTCCGCCTTCCAGTGGCAGTCATACCTATCCATCATCAGGAGGCAGTCACGGGTATCCTTCATCAGGAGGCAGCCACGATTACCCGTCGTCCGGTGGCCTGACCGAGCAAGGGTCTCCGCCTTCCAGTGACAATCAAAGCTATCCATCATCAGGAGGCAGTCACGGGTATCCTTCATCAGGAGGCAGTCACGGCTATCCGTCGTCCGATGGCCTGACCGAGCAAGGTTCTCCGCCTTCCAGTGACAATCATAGCTATCCATCATCAGGAGGCAGTCACGGGTATCCTTCATCACGAGGCAGGCACCGTTACCCGTCGTCCAGTTTCCTGTCCGAGTACGGGTCTTCCAGAGGCAGTCATAGCTATCCATCATCAGGAGGCAGTCGCGTGTCTCCTTCATCAGGAGGCAGCCACGATTACCCGTCGTCCGGTGGCTTGTCCGAGCAAGGGTCTCCGCCTTCCAGTGGCAATCATAGCTATCCATCATCAGGAGGCAGTCACGGGTATCCTTCATCAGGAGGCAGTCTCGGCTACCCGTCGTCAGGTGGCCTGTCCGAGCAAGGGTCTCCGCCTTCCAGTGGCAATCATAGCTATCCATCATCAGGAGGCAGTCACGGGTATCCTTCATCACGAGGCAGGCACCGTTACCCGTCGTCTAGTTTCCTGTTCGAGCACAGGTATCCGTCTTCCAGTGGCAGTCATAGCTATTCATCATCAGGAGGCAGTCACGGGTATAATTCATCAGGTAGCAGCCACGGTTACCCGGCGTCCGGTGGCCTGTCCGAGCAAGGGTCTCCGCCTTCCAGTGGCAATCATAGCTATCCATCATCAGGAGGCAGTCACGGTTACCCGTCGTCCAGTGGCCTGTCCGAGCAAGGGTCTCCGCCTTCCAGTGGCAATCATAGCTATCCATCATCAGGAGGCAGTCACGGGTATCCTTCATCACGAGGCAGGCACCGTTACCCGTCGTCCGGTGGCCTGTCCGGGCACGGGTCTCGGCCTTCCAGTGGCAGTCATAGCTATCCATCAGCTGGAGGGTATTCTTCAGCAGGAGGCAGTTATAGGTATCCCTCATCTGCAGGCAGTCATTACCATTACAGTCCGCCGCAACAAATCAGGTATACTCCTATGCATGGTGGCCCTGCTGTAAACTACCCTGTGTACCGTGGCAGCCCTCCTACTTACGTGTACCAGTACAAAGATTCTGGTAGTAAATACGGAACATTGTTAGCTGGTCTAGCTTTACTTAACCTGGGTACACTCGGCGTGGCCACCTACGCTGCAGCTCATTCAGGCTTAGGATTAGGAGAGACATACAAAGCTGGACCTGGTGAGGTGTGCAAATTTGGCCTGAGAAAAGACAACGGGGACTATGAGGAAACTAGAATAGACTGCAATTTGATATCTAGCTTCATATATGAGGAGGAGGCGAAACAAAGGAGCGCCGGCACCACCTCTACAGTAGTAACCACAACTGTGCCTAATGTTACAACAATTAATGCAACTGGTTCTGATCACCCTCCGCCTCAGGCTTCGAACACCCTGTATCAAATGTTACCAAATGGTACTCTGATAGCTGTGAATGTAACCTGTGAATGTAACAGTAACATCACCGATAAAAATGCTCCAGCCTCGCCAGGCACTATGACGTCATCAGTAACAGTAACTAGAACAAACACAACAACTACTAATGCACTTGACGTCAAAGGAAAGCCAGTTGAAGTGACACCAGGCATGCAGTGTTATTTAATAAGGAACAGTCCGACTAGTAATATGAAAAGATCTGTGCCCTGCGGCCTTTTACAGATGTATGCAACGACGACGTTGTTGCCGATTTCATCAACTGACAGTAATTCAATTATTAACTAATTAACTTGTGTTTACCTCAATTTTTGGATCTTATTTTTATTATAACGTTTTGATTTTTGTTTTAAACACTTACGTGCCAATTGTAACTTATTGTTGTATGCCTGAAATAATCATCTTTTTAAAATTTTATAATATAAAAATATGTCATATTGTATATCATTTTCTTTGGAATGAAGAATGGACTAATCTGTTTTTGTACTAATATTAAAATGGTTTTTTTAAACAGATTTATTGTTAAAGTAAGCAGAAGTTAACACATGACTTTATATTGTCTCAAGCTTTGAGTAAATGTAATATTTTATTTTGCAGTATTTGGCTATTTTAATAAATTTTGTTAATAATAAATGTTGGGATTTATTTTATTTCGTGTTACAAGTGTAACTTGTAACGTTCCTACAAAATCACCGCAAGAATTGAGCCGATAATGTAGACTACAAAGCTGTGCGCACATATTTGTCTTTAATTCCATTATTTATATACATTTATCTATATTTATGTATTTAGTTTTTACTTACACTTCCAGAACACTACTCGACATTGTAGACGATATTTAGGTATTATTTGTTTAATTAAATAACGTTCGTTGTTGATCAAAACTTACATTGAGATGCGGAAATTTCCTCTTTTGAGGGCCTCATTTTTCATGACCTAGTAACACATCTAACAGTATTTAACATCATTCATTTTACCTGAGTGGGCTGTTAAAGTTTATGGAACATTGAAGACATTAAAGTGGAATTAGATTGGATTTATTAAATCTTGTTCTAAATGTTAATTAACTAAGTATGTTTTTAGGTTATAACAACTGTTTATTTAATTCTCAAAACAAAATTGTTATAGGTAAAGAGATTAATTTTATAAATAGAGACTACGCTGATTCACAAATACTCTTTTTCGCCAACTTTTTTCAAGTCACTAATAAATAACGCGTTTTTCGATTTGTTTAGGTATATTTACGAATGGAACTAGATTTATTTCATAAGGCAATAGCCAATACGAAATTATAAATGACATTACAAAGTTTTGGTTTGGCTTACAATCATCCTACTACTTTACAATCATCATAATCATCAGGTGCCATCTTCAAACTGAAGTTTGGGGATCAGACGGAGAAAATTTTCCGATCACTTGAAATATTTTTCAGCTGGCTGCTCACTCCAACGACATTTTACACTATAGTATGCGCATTATCATCTGAGTCGTCCGGTCATAAAAGTCAAAAAAGATAGGAATGTGCAGCGCGCCTACCTGCGCACCCTAATTATCGATAAACAGCTACCTGCGCACGTGCTAATGATGAGTCAATAATGATTTGGACGATTCTGATTGGTCGGTTTCTAATGTAATTGCATTGCGTATTTTTTTTGCTATAAATGTGTTTACTGCAATTAAATAAATACATTCATGTGTTACTCGTTGCGCACTATGGATACTAATATATAATAAATTTGGCAGAAGACGAAGATTCTGATGATGAAGACTCAGATGAAGATTAATTTTATTTAGTTAATAATTATATAATATGAAATATGTATTATATTAAATCAAATATTGTTAATTTTTTTAATTTTGTGAACAAGATACGATAATAAACTTTACTTATCGATAATATGTCTTTCATTGTTACACCCTTCACTAGACGGCTCCATAAGACCCATAAGTGCAAGCGAGATAGATATAGAGAAATGATTTATGGCCCTAAGACTCAGTTGTTAATGCTATTAGTATACCTATAAACTTGTTATGTGCCAACAAAATCACCGCAAAAAGTAAGTCGAATTTAGCTACTCCACTGAGCTATTGTTGTACACAATTTTGTGTTTAATTCCATTATAACATATTTATGTATATATACTTACAGTTTTTAAAGTTCCTGAACACAGAACTCAACATTGTATATATGTATAATACCTAATATTTAGGTATTATTTGCTTAAATAACTTTCGTTGTTTACTTTGCGACTTAATTTAATTTAAGACAATTAGCTTTTGTTCGCCTCAGTTTTGAAGAGCTAGTGACATATTTTATATAGGACATTCCTGTCCACCCATTTACGTCGCTGTATTTTACAATAATGGAATTATATTATTTGATAGCGATTAAAAGGAAAAAAATTCGCGTATCAGGTAAAAAAAATACATATAGATGGCTACCTACTAGATTCGGTTTCAAGACCTATGGATATAATCTTCTTTCTTACATAGAATTTCAATTTCCTATATGTCAAGTAACATACGTCATAGTTAGTGAATTAGCCTGCTGAGGACAATGGCCTATAGACTTCCAAAGATCACGGTCTCGAGCCGCCAGCATCCAGCGGCTCCCTGCAACCCGCTTGATGTTCCCGGACTTTCTAGTGGGGGGGAGGGGGGATCAACAAAAGTGGGAGAGGGTCAACAAACACTGCGCTTTGTGATATGAGATATATAATTTCTTAAAATGCACTTAGGCTGGAAAAGGTGATTTGGATACGGTTTTTGAAAATAGGAAGCTATTGACTTAGATTATTAGACCTATTGATCGTAGCGTGATAAAAAGTATACTATAACCTGCCCAGGAGTATGAAGAATAATTGTACCAAGTTTCGTTAAAATTCGTCGAGTAGTTTTTGTTTCTATAACGAACATAGACAGACAGACAAAAATTGTACTGATTGCATTTTTGGCATCAGTATCTATCACTAAATACCCCCTTATAGTTATTTTGGAAATATATTTTATGTATAGAAGTAACCTCTACAGATTTATCATAAGTAGTTTATAAGCTATTAAGGATTTTTTAAAATAGCTATTTAATTTTATCTTGCTTATCTTTACAGTTATAATATCAGCGTGCTGGGTGGCCGGTGGTGGCGTTGGGCTGCTGCCTCTCTTCGGGTGGCACCGGGGGGATGACCAGCACTCCACGCCTGGGTGCTACTTCGTGGAGGTCATGGACTACAACTATCTGCTATTCCTGTACTTCGCCACCATCGTCACGCCGAGCGTGGTTCTGGCGGCGTTCTACGCACACATATACAGAGTGGTCGTTAAACAGGTAAAGAGTTGATACTACGAGATCCGGCTTAAGAAATATATACCCTCATCTGTTATTTTTTTTTATATGTTAATTTACTATACAAATCATGCCCACGTGGAATGGTGGCAATAAAAAATATTGTATATAAAGTTGAAGAGTTTGTTTTTTTGTTTGAACGCGCTAATCTCAGAAACTAGTGGTCCGATTTGAAAAATTCTTTCAGTGTTAGATAGCCTATTTATCGAGAAAGGCTATATATTATGCCCGCATTCCTACGGGAACGGGAACCACGCGGGTGAAACCGCGCGGCGTCAGCTAGTGTAGATAAAAGAAAATAGGAGGCTCGTGTAAAACTGTCGGACGAAACATTTTAGTTTCTAAAAATCTGGAACTAATTCGATATTCCGAAATACCAGTTTTATTTTTACAAAGTCGAATGCGCAGTGAGTGTTATCGTCAGCGCTATGTTTATAACAACATTTTTGCAAACAGAAATAGCACAGTTGCCGAAGTGAATTGAGCCCAATTATTCTAGACTCAATATTTCTAGGCCAGTATAAAAAATACCGGACAAGTGCGAGTTGAGCTCGCGTGACGAAGGTTCCGAACGTTGATAATCTATCATGTTTTGAAAACTGACCTGAATTTTTAAATAATTATACCTATATTTTTTTATTTTCTTCTGGACTTAATTGTTTCGTTAAATATTTATCTAAACCTTAAATTATTATAATAGTATAGTAGTATAGTATTTAACAAATTAACAAAACTTAACATTAGTTTTGATGAATAGGTTTAATAGTAATAATATGCAAGTTGGTAAGCACAATATTGAATGACGTTAGTTAAAAAAGATGTGACAAAACAGCCAATAAAAACAGCTGGAATTAAATTCATATCCGGTGTAAGCTGTCAATGTCATGTAATATTGTCAAATATCATTATGACACATAAAAAGAAAAATTAGATCTTAGACAGAGAAGCAATAAACAAAAAACATCACTGACAATCTGTCAGGGTCTGAGTTACAAACATGTTGCCATCATAAAAATTGTTGACTAATGTTGTCAGCTAATGAAAAAAATACCTTTTATCTATTTAATTTTAAAAAAATGCGGGCTCCAAAAATTTTTTTTGGTTTGAAATGAATTTGGTTTGAAGCCTTTATGTTATTTTCAAATAAAAATAATTTGATCTGCTTGGTTAACATTCGGAATAAAGGCCCAGCCTCCATACAAAATTGGGACAAATCCTTTAGATTTCTGTTAGACCCTCTATTTTTCTTTTTAGATCGGTAGAATTACAGTTTAAGTCTTCTACTTGTGATAAGTATACATTTGCCAATTCGCTTCAAGTTTTCGCCCGAGATCTCGACTTAGGTTATAAATTTATAATAGCTACACCTACTGTACCACGGCCCATTGCAAGAGAAGCTAGGTATTTTAAGTATTTTCTTGTAGACATATTTTGTAAGGGTTATAAAAGACGGATTGACGGATTAGACGGACAGACAGACTGACATGTCGAAAATATAAGGGTTGCTTGAGTAACATAAAAGTAATGTTACAGTCACTATTAGTCATACTGAAGACAATGCATATTTTTGATTGTAATATTTTAACAATTTTCAACAAGCACAGAAAAGCGTAGCGTTAGTCCGTACAGTCCGTACTCAGTTGGTACAGTCAGGTCGAAAGAGACTTTTGAATTTCGAATAATGCCTTGTTTAGTATCACGTTACAACGAACATAATATAAAATCGGAATATATCTCGTTTATTTACAGATGAGTGCGGTAGTTACAGTCGAAGGATGTCACGGTCGAGGCACCATGCTACGGGTACTGGGGGCTGCCCAGAAACGAGAGGTCAAGGCTACTCAAAATCTGGCAATCATCGTCTTTTTCTTCATAGTCTGCTGGATACCACTCTACACGATCAACGCGATCAAGGCTTTCATGCCAGAATTGGACATTCCCAATCCACTCACTTACTTTTGCATAATTTTTTCACACCTAAACTCAGCAGTGAATCCTTTATTATATGCATATCATTTAAAAGACTTTCGTGCAGCCCTAAAAGGGCTTATTTGTACGATATTCGGAAGAGGAGTTCCATTACCTGCGGCGTACAGACCACCAGTTCCGATAAGAAGACCAGCTTTGGAGAGATGTAATGCTTTGAGGGAGAGACCGAAAGTGTATGTCAATTCTCCAGTCTGGCTGAGACAGAAAGAAGCTGAATTAGTCGCGAATCAGGATAAGAGTAAGGCTGGAAATGCATCCGCAGTAAATCCAGATCTAGAACCGTTTTTGAATAGAAGCGTAAATGATAATTCCAGTGGAAGACATACTCCAGAGTGCCGTGAAGGCAATAACGGTCCATATCTAATAGAAGCTAGTCAAATAGGATGCCAAAGTCCATATAAAAAAGTGGAGAAATTTATTCGGAGAGTGCGTAGCGTCAATTCAGATCATAGCTGACATGAGGCTAGCCGGGTACCCTCGGCTTACAGTGTGGCATAAAGAAAGCTTTAATTTTTGTTAAGTACGTACAGACTTTGTACCTATATATTTATTTGAACCTATTTAAGAAACTAATCATAAGATATTTAATTGTACATTTGAAATATTTTTTGTTACATTCTTTTTAGATAAGATTATAAGGAGAGCGTCTATTGATGTAATTACTGAAATTGAATGTATTGAGATTAAATAAATTAATGTATTTATGTCATGTGATTTACATGATAATGCTTTGGAATTAAAAATACATGTATGTTCACGTATAATAGTGTATCTTTATTTATATCTTCACTTCTGTTTGAATTTCCGGGTACGGTCCTTACCATTGTAATAAAAACAATAATATTGTGGTTGCCCTTATCAACACATTCAGCGATCCATTTATATAGAAAATTATAAAGAGAGATTGTGTGGTTGTAGGGGGTTATCTCTGGATCTTCTAAACCGATTTTAAAAATTCTTTCACCAATAGAAAGTTAGTTTAAGCTACGTTTTTACCCCTTATTCACACGGGAACGTGAACTACGTGGGTGAAACCGCGATGTGTCCTATAGCGGCATTTTTGCTTCTTTTAGAAATCTTGTATTATCTCCGAAACTATATAACCAATTAACATACTGTACAGGGCAAATTTTATCTCTATAATATCCTTTTGCTTAATAAGTAATATATTTTGATAAAGATTTAAGTTTAGTTGTATAAATAATCACTTAAACCTCAGTATATCATTTAAATAGTTATAATAAAGATAAGAAAAGGCCGCTCATTGAGTTATAGTTGTCAAAAATGTAGTCGTTGTCATAAAAAAAATTTAATAAAAAAAATACAACCGACTTCAAAACCTAAAAACGTACCCACTAAACTAAAAAGCGAAAAATAACATCATAATATGTTCTACCTGCTGATCAGTATGAAGGCGGTGCTAAGAATTGATAACCTCCTCCTTTTTTTGAAGTCGGATAAAAATAGTAGAGGGTGAAATAGGGCTTGACGTTTACATCTTAGGCCCATTTTGGATAGAGTACCTAAATTGCCGTTGAGCCGTGATAGCCCAGTGGATATGACCTATGCCTCCGATTCCGGAGGGTGTGGGTTCGAATCCGGTCCGGGGCATGCACCTCCAACTTTTCAGTTGTGTGCATTTTAAGAAATTAAATATCACGTGTCTCAATCGGTGAAGGAAAACATCGTGAGGAAACCTGCATACCAGAGAATTATCTTAATTCTCTGCGTGTGTGAAGTCTGCCAATCCGCATTGGGCCAGCGTGGTGGACTATTGGCCTAACCCCTCTCATTCCGAGAGGAGACTCGAGCTCAGCAGTGAGTCGAATATGGGTTGATGACGACGACCAAAATTGCACTTTAGGTGCTGGAATGGTGACCCCGCATCGGAAAGCGCAGTGTTGGTCGACCCCCTACTAGGATGACTGAAGACATCAAGAGAATTGTTGGGAGCCGCTGGATACTCGCGGCTTGAGACCGTTTTGTTTGGAAGTCCATGCAAGAGGCCTATGTCCAGCTGTGGACGTTTATCGGCTGTTAATGATGATAATCTAAACAGCTGTCTTCCGTGGTCAATTGCACGGCGTCAGCCAGTTTATAATTGAATGAAATCTTGTGAGTGTGGACGGACACTTTTACATTGCAACGCGAGTGTAGAGCCGCTCTAAACTAGCGCCGCAGTGTAAAAGTGTCTATCTATAGCTAACAGTATAGACTACAGGCGTAGACAGAGAATTTAGACTCCACGACACGAAAGAAGTCCCGCGGCTAAAACCTGAACTAAAATTGACAGCGCCTTAAACAAATGACTTTAGTGCATACTCATCTTAGACCATTTAAATAACAGGACCTGCCTCGCTAACCGCCACTCCTCTGGCAAAGGATCAAAAATCTATGATCTAATGTGTTTATAAAATCTGTTGCTATAAAATCGATGTTTCATTGTTGTAATCGTTTTCGTGGTGTAAAGAGTTCCCTAAAAATGCCGGTTTGCGTAGTTAAATGGCATAAAAAACGGCCAAAAACTTGTAGTTTAGTGAAAGATGGAGTAATGTTTCATTTGAAAGTATTTAAACCTTAATTTTACGAAATTTGTAATAAAAACAATTTATAAAAAGAATCGATTCTTTTGACGAAACAGCCAAACATCGATCAGTAATCGAATATTCTATATATTTAATCTGTGGATAGTGTAAGCAATGTGTTTGTTAGTCTGCGTAAAAATTACGCGTGTGTGTATTGCGAGTTAAATTTACTTGTGTGTAGTATATGGACATAGAATATTTATAATTATGTTAAATATTTTCGATGTGTGAGTTTAAAACGGACAAAAAAACGACAGACAATTTTGTTCGTGAATTTGATTGCGATGCATCTCCATTTTCGAATTCCTCTATGATACTTATAGATAAGTTAAAAGTTTACACATGTGTTGGTTACAGTCAGAGACATTCATGCGCTCATATAAAAGAAATAAAATAGTCACTGTCACTGTCTATCATTGTCACTGTCTGTCATTGTCACTGTCACTGCCTTGGGCTAATGTCTTTTTGGCTTAATTTTTTTTCAGTTTAGTGCGCAAGAGTTGTGGTGCGTCACGTATTGTTCGGGTTCTAGTGGTGAAAGTCGATTATTTAACATGCATCGCTATTTAAAAGCGTTGTTTTGTGCGTTATTAGTATTATCTATCGTCGATCCAATAAAGACTAAACGATCGTTCAGTAGTGGTAGACATTCGTATCCGAAGTCTGGGGGGGGCCTGTCGGGCGGCGGGCACGGTTATCCTTCATCAGGAGGCAGTCACGGCTATCCGTCGACTGGAGGTCTTTCCGGACACGGGGCGTCCGGCGGTAGCCACGGATATCCTTCGGGAGGCAGCCACGGATACCCGTCGTCCGGTGGCCTGTCCGGGCACGGGCCTCCGCCTTCCAGTGGCAGTCATGGCTATCCATCATCCGGAGGCAGTCACGGGTATCCCTCATCTGGAGGCAGTCACGGGTATCCCTCATCTGGAGGCAGTCACGGCTACCCTTCAACTGGAGGAAAAGGATTGTCCGGCAACTCACCGAGTCACAGCTCCGGAGTGAGTCACAGTACAACCGTCCACCATCATTACCATTACAGTCCGCCGCAACAAATCAGGTATACTCCTATGCATGGTGGTCCTGCTGTAAACTACCCTGTGTACCGTGGCAGCCCTCCTACTTACGTGTACCAGTACAAAGATTCTGGAAGTAAATACGGAACATTGTTAGCTGGTCTAGCTTTACTTAACCTGGGTACACTTGGCGTGGCTGGGTATGCTGCAGCAAAGGCTCATTCAGGATCAGGATCAGGGGAGACATACAAAGCCAGGCCTGGTGAAGTGTGCAAATTTGGCCTGAGGAAAGACAACGGGGACTATGAGGAAACTAGAATAGACTGCAATTTGATATCTAGCTTCATATATGATGAGGAGGCGAAACAAAGGAGCGCCGGCACCAATTCTACAGTAGTAACCACAACAGTGACTAATGTTACAACAATTAATACAACTGGTACTGATCACCCTCCGCCTCAGGTTTCGAACACACTGTATCAAATGTTACCAAATGGCACTCTGATACCTGTGAATGTGACTAACAGTAACATCACTGACAGCAATGCCCCAGCCTCGCCAGGCACTATGACGTCATCAGTAACAGTCACTACAACAAACACAACAACTACTAATGCACTTGACGTCAAAGGAAAGCCAGTTGAAGTGACACCAGGCATGCAGTGTTATGTAATAAGGAACAGTCCAACTAGTAATATGAAAAAATCTGTGCCCTGCGGCCTTTTGCAAACGTATGCAACACAGTCGCTGAAAAAGAACTCTGCATCCAGAAATCTTCCAGTAATGGCTATAATTAGTGCAGTTGTTGCTGTATTAGTCATATATTGAAACTAATTTAATTATTAACTAATTAACTTGTGTTTACCTCAATTTTTGGATCTAATTTTTATTATAACCTTTAGATTTTTGTTTTGAACACTTATGTGTCAGATTGTAACTTAGTGTTGTATGCCTGAAATAATTATACTTTTTGAAATTTTATACTATAAAAATTAGAAAATGTTACACAATAAGATCATTTTCTTTGGTATAAAGGCAGAATGCAGTGGTGTAACTATACCATCTTGTGTCTATAAAAAAATCATCACAATTTGTTTTTAATTTTAAATTACTTCTGAATACACAGCCTCGCTGACTAGGGGCCCCTTCATGCAATGGACCTGTGGTATTTTGCCAGGCCTGGCATAGTTATACCACTGGCAGAATTAATGTAACATTCCTCCTAAACGAAGGCTAAAAATGTGGCAACTATGAAACAGGTGAAAGTATTGACTGATCTGTTTTTGTACTTATATTAAAATAGTTTTTTACACAGATTTATTATTAAAGTAAGCAGAACTTAACACATGACTGTTTATATTGTCTCGAGCTGTTTGAGTAAATGTGATATTTTATTATGCAGTATTTGGCTATTTTAATAAATTTTGTTAAAGATAAATGTTGGGTTTTATTTTATTACACAAAAGTTAAAATTTACATTTAAATAATTAGACAAGCAGTAAAATTTTATCATTTTAATAAGTAGAGGTAGTTAAATATGCTACCGCTACAATTTACATCAAAAATCAATAAAAAATGTTTTTTGTAACAATGCATAGAAGTTTATTTTACTGAATAAAAGCCTATTATTTTTAAGGTCTTGTTAGTTTATGCTTTTAGCCTTTTACCAGGTATAATCATAATTTAAAACATGTTTTTCCCTTTCAATAAAAATATTTAGATTTGTACTATAAAATATCGTAAGGGATTTCCCTGCTACATAGGATTTCTCTAATGATGCTTTGTATGATTCGCAATTGCGAGTTTCGAATTCCCCGCTATCTTTCTCACTCTATAGTATTGTGTTAAACAGAGAGAGCTAGAGGTGATTCGATTACAGAATAGCCTAGCAGCATTTGTGAGGCTTGTAATGTGAAACTCGAAATGGTTTCTAAGAAAAAAGGTACAAAGTAGGTTGTATGATTTAACCATGATAGTTTCCTTATAAATGACCTACAACTGAGATTGAACAATGAGACAGGGCTTAATGTTTGCACTAACATTTTGTGCACTATAGATAGAATAATATCTCCTGTTTGCCTATACGCTATCTAATAAATAAAATTCTCGTAACGCGGTGTTTGTTACCGGACTCCTCCGTAACGGCTGGACTGATTTTTATGAAATTTGGCGTGCATGTTGACAAACATATATCTTCTACCATATAAAAATAAGTCGGGTTTTCCTTCCTGACGCTATAACTCCAGAACGCACGAACCGATTTCCACGGTTTTGCATTCGTTGGAAAGGTCTCAGGCTCCGTGAGGTTTATAGCAAAGAAAATTCAGGAAAAATTTCAACGTAAGGTAGAGGTAGGGTAGGGTAGGGGTAGGGTAGGTTTAGAGTAGAGGTAGGGTAGGATAGGGGTAGGGTAGGGTAGGGGTAGGATAGGGTAGAGGTATTTGAAAGTTTACTTCGAGTTTCACGCGAACGAAGTCGCGGGCATCCGCTAGTTTTTCATAAATAGGTACATCTAAATCCAATACAAGGCAAAACAACGTCTGCTGAGTCAGATAGGAGGTAGATATTTATTTAATAGCACTGTTAAGGTATGTTTTGTACACTGCACACTCTTCTAAGCCTTGTGTTCACGGGGGACTTTATAGTTTGGTGAGATATTTTTAATGTTGACAAGGTCTACTAACCATGACTGTCAGCCATTGATGATCAATTAATTTCACATGCCTGCAGCGCTAACGGCTTGACAGCTGATAAAACTGATCGTATGTTGGTCGCGATCGGCATGATGTCATGCACATCGCAACCAACACAATCAGTTTTATTCGACGTCAAGCTGTTAGCGCTGCAGGCATGTGAGATTACTTGATCGTCAGTGGCTGACATTATGTGTATCCTACACATTTTTTAACTACGTAGGTAGGAACGTACTTTGTGTTTAACCTACATACGTTAACAAAAGGCTGGAGTCGATCTGCCTATTGTTAAATTCGCCATTTTGTTCCGCTTGGTGTTTATTGCACGAAAAACAGCAGAAGTTAATTTTGTAGTGTTTTTAATATGCGTACGATGCGAGGAGGTGATGATAATTGTTAATTGTAATACCACCTTCTGGTAAACTCCGATACAATTTTTACTTAGTACCTATTTCTAGAAAGAATGGAAAGCCCAATATTTCATAGCCCAACCCAGGCTCGAACCCAGTTCTTCATGATCCAGTCCCATAATTTAACCCCTTGAACAATGAGGCATGTTATAGGTAGGTATCTACATTAATATAGAGGAAAGATTTGTATTTTTTTATGTAACGAATAAATTCAAAAACTACTATCCAGTGTGTCGGTCCAGTAGTTTTAGAATTTATACCTTCTTTTTGCTAGTTCTGCTAGTTTACACTAAAAATATTTCTTCTTTAGTCTTGAAAGTAAATAAGATAACTAGGTAGTAAGGTAGGTACATGTTTATAAAATTATAGTCGCAAAGCAGCTGAATAAATTGCAAGTTTAAATAATTTTCATCACATTGTAAAGACATGACTAAGTAGCTTTACTGAAAACCTTGTTGTTTTTCCATTTCATAATACAATTTCAATTCATTTCATAAGCATATCCTACGTATGACACGATAGGATATAGGATCACCAAAACGACTAAAGGTTCGATTTAAGAGTTGTCTTGTCTATCCAATCCTTCTCTACGGTGCGGAAACTTGGTCATTACGTCTACAAGATCGTCGCCAGATCGATGTTCTGGATATGTGGTGTTGGAGAGGCTTGTTGAGGATTCATTGGACGACGTTTAGAAACAACATATCCTTTCTCACTGAATTGAAGTAAAACAAAGACTTTCTTCGGCTATATCTCCAGAGAACCGGATGCAATTGAGCGGTAGATAGTGCACGACCAAGTCGAAGACAAAAGATCCAGAGGCCGATCCAACCCGCTGGACGGATTTAGTCAAGGTTGCAACACAATCATCCATGGTGGAGAGTTCCCGCATAATGCAGCCAATCCCCAAAATTGGAGGAGGATGGACAAATTGAGCCTCAATAGCTCAACGGTAAGAGCGGTCGGACTCATCACCGAGCGGTGGTGGTTCCCCCCCGCCCCGTTGGTCTATTGTCGTACCCACTCCTAATACAGTCTTTCTCGACTATTTGGAGGGGAATAGGAATATTGGTCATATTTAAAAATATGGCAAATATTCTTTTTTGACAAAAAAGAAACAAAACGGCGGTTCCGAAAATATAGCTATATCTTTCGTTGCGTTGCGTACTATTCCGCCACTATTGGTCCAACTTTGTCTATTTCTCTTCACGAGATATGTCATTATCGCATGCTAGGTCTACTAGATTTACATAGGTTTTGTATTTTGGAAAGTTCCATGGAATCTAATTCCAATAGTGAAAAACAGTTTCAAGCGAATAGAGTCGCGGGCGTCCGCTGGTAAATATAACAAAGAAACCTATTTATAAGTGTCAACATGGTCAACAAATTGGTGGAAAAATAATCAGCATGAATAACAAGTCCACTATTAGACAATATATTCACAAGCCTCATAGACTTTCAAACCCCACAGTCTCGAGCCGCCAATATCCAGTGGCTTCCGATATATGAATAGATGGCGAAATAGGTACATAAATGGAGTAAGAATGACAAGACGAGATAGCCCCCTGCCCTCTGCCTTCGATTCGGAGGGCGTTGGTTCGAATCCGGTCCGGGGAATGCACCTCCAATTTTTCAATTGTGTGCATTTTATGAAATTAAATATTATGTGTCTCAAACGGTGAAGATCCCCGGCTGGACCGATTGAGGTTTTCTTAATTTGTCTAGGTCTGGTTGGTGGGTCGGTGGCTTTGGCCGTGGCTAGTTACCCTACCGACAAATACGAACCGCCAAGCGATTTAGCGTTCCGGTACGATGTCGTGTAGAAACCGAATGGAGTGTGGATTTCATCCTATTCCTAACAAGTTAGCCCGCTTCCATCTTAGATTGCTTCATCACTTACCATCAGGTGAGATTGTAGTCAAGGGCTAACCTGTAGATAATAAAGAAAAAGGAAAACATCGTGAGGAAACCTGCATACCTGAGAATTTTCTTAATTCTCTACGTGTATGAAGTCTGCCAATGCGCATTAGGCCAGCATGGTGAACTAAATAAAGCCTAACCCCTCTCATCTTGAGAGGAGACTCGTGCTTAAAAGTGAACCGAATACGGGTTGGTAATGATGAATGATGATGATGATGATGGAGTAAGAATACACTAGGTACTTACGTTTACCTCGTAGTTAAGTAAGGCAGGAGGCAGGTAATACGAGTAGGCACATATCCGTTTATACGTAATGTACAGTATGTTAGGTGACTGGGTTGAAATGACCTGAAGGGTGACGTCACAGCCTTGCTCACACAGTCCTATTACTCTACTAATTTAGGCTAGGTATATTCCCCACAAATTGCCCATTAGATACCTAATCAAATAAAACACAATCAAATAAATATAATAGGAAATACCTAATCAAATAAAGTTAATTAATTAAGGATTTTATTTAAATATGTTTTCCTATTACGGCTTTTGCCTAGCAATTTACTATTTTCCGTGAAAATATTGAGTATGTTTTTATATACTGAGAAAGACATAATGTCGACCAATAGCGGAATTGAAACCGCCGCAATTGACATTTTGTCATTCTCTCGGTCTTCAAGATATATCTTCCTGTTTGTAAGTATAATACCTAAATTAATTTAACTAATCAGTCTATTTATTTATTTCTTCATTAGTCAATACCAAATGACGTTTGAAAAATTAATAACAATATCTACTCTACCCTACGTTCTATTGTGGTTTTCGTTTCTTATCGGTTGAGTCGTGAGAACTATGTTTAAATTCTACAATAATTTAATACATTAATGGACGGCGTAGAATGTCTGAGTATATGATAAGAAATGAGTAGGTAAACTTAGACTTAGTTGTTCTCAATAAACTAGTTACTTATTTATAAGCAGGTATATAGGCAGCGTAAAATCGACATCGAAACCCGTTTACCAAAAATCCGTTGTTTAGCTATTTGTTGCTGTTTTCTTGACGCTCCTCCATATCAAACACAAATCACAAACTCGTGA
The DNA here is from genome assembly GCF_947172395.1 of Bicyclus anynana. Classification (NCBI taxonomy): domain Eukaryota; kingdom Metazoa; phylum Arthropoda; class Insecta; order Lepidoptera; family Nymphalidae; genus Bicyclus; species Bicyclus anynana. The sequence continues at coordinate 13,638,809 of NC_069087.1, forward strand.
GAAAAGTAAGTAATGCGTGGAGGAGTTCCGTCGTCTTTGTTTGGCTTCTTCATCAGACCAAGACCTTCAAACCCTTAATAAAATTGTAGTGCTTTAAAATATCTGATGAAAAAGTTAACCAACGCACTAGTTGTCTCTACGGTTTTCGAAAGTACCCCTCGATGTTTCCAGTATGCCATCATCAGATCCTAACATGAAAAAAATGGGACCACCCTGGAAGTATTCCCTTCCAAACAAAGAAAGTATTTTCAAAATCAGTCAACAAATGACGGGAATATCACTGGACATACATAAAAAAAATATACACACAGCCGAACATAGAACCTTTTTGGAAGTCTGTTAAAAAGGTATGGTACCCTATATCTTTTATTATAACCAAAAAAAAAAAACACTGATTGCGTAGGTGTAAAACTCCTGCTAAGGACGCTTCAGCTAATTCGATTTTACCTGAGTCGGCTATTAAAGTTTATGGAACATTGAAGTACTCCAATAAAGTGGAATTAGATTGGATTTATTAAATCTTGTTCTGAATGTTAATTTAACTAAGTACGTTTTAGGTTATAACAATTGTTTATTTAATTTTCAAAACAAATTATTATAGGTAACAAATTTGACAGCCTCCGTGGCGCAGTGGTATGCGCGGTTGATTTACAAGACGGAGGTCCTGGGTTCAATCCCCTCTGGGCTGTTTGAGGTTTTCTTAATTGGTCCAGGTCTGGCTGGTGGGAGGCTTCGACCGAAGCTAGTTACCGACCTACCGACAAAGACGTACGCGAAAGACGCGTGCGATTTAGCGTTCCGGTATGATGTTGTGTAGAAACCGAAAGGAGTGTGGATTTCATCTTACTCCTTATAAGTTAGCCCGCTTCCATCTTAGATTACATCATCACTTACCATCAGGTGAGATTGTAGTGAAGGTTTAACTTGTGAAGAATAAAAAAAAGGTAAAGAGATCAATTTTTTAAATAGAAACTACGCTGATTTACACATACCTACTAATGAATAATGAATTATTTAATTTGTTTAGATATTTTTACGAGTGGAACTAGATTTATTTCATAAAGCAACATGAAATTATAAATGACATTACAAAGGTTTGGTTTGGCTCTTAGTCTACCTACCTACTTTACAATCATCATCATCATCAGGTGCCGTCTTTAAACTGAAGTTTTGCCATCAGACGGAGAAAATTTTCCGATCACTTGAAATATTTTTCAGCTGGCTATAATTACTCTTAGTTCACTCCTACGACATTTTATACAATAGACTTGTTACGTGCTTACAAAATCACCGCAAAAAGTGAGCTGAATTTAGCTACTCCACTGAGCGATTGTACACAATTTTGTGTTTAATTCCATTATATTATATATTTTAATATTAATGAAATTAAGGCAATTAGCCGCTTTTGTTCGCCCCAGTTTTAACGCATTAGTGACATATCTCAATTATAAAATTTTTTGTCCATCCATTTACGTCGCTGTACTTAACAATAATGGAATATTTATTATAAAGCGATTAACAGGAAAAAAATCGCGTACCAGGTATAAATACCAGTACCTACCTAAATAATATGCTCGTCAGTTTTCCCAAACGATGCCAGATGTGCCGAGATAAAGTGCCAAGATATCATATTTTCGCTAGAAAATACAATAACATTTGTGTTAAAAATAAATGAACTTAAAACCATAACTATTAGCCACAATTTTTAGACGAAATAAAAAAACAGTATCTTATAGCCCAGCCCAAGTTAAGAACCGAATAACTCATGATCCGAAGTCGCATAAACTAACCACTGGACCAAAGAGACAAAAAGTACTTTTAGCAGACTCAAAGGTGATTACAAAAATAAGAAAACTAATGTCGAACAAAGGTCACAACATTTGTCAGGACAACCTAATTAACAAATCAAACTGTAACCAAAATAAGACCCCTAGAATGGCAGAGTGGAGTCACGCACTTGTGAACGATTTGTATAGGGTTAAAGGATCCTTTGACTGTTAACAAGCACTCCCCTTTTCCACTCAAGTCACTCTCCCCGCCTATCCCAAGTAACCCACAAAGAATTACACAACAAGAGATGTGGACGGTTCGAACGCCATGAAGACGGCCGTGCCGCAAGTCATTGCAACGCGGCGATAACAGTACGATTGTCAAGAACAATGCCTACATACATAGTACATTTTATGCAAATATTGTGATACTTTAATCCCAACATTCGCATATATCTACCAACGAGTACCGTAAGTAATTCATTAACCGTCCCTTTGATGACTACCACCACCGTAATTTTGATACCAACATCGAAAATATCTCAATATTTTCAGTATTCATACCGAATGTCATATTTGCCAATTACATAGGTAACCGTGTAGGGTATGGTAAATAAAGCAAGGTCATAAATGAAGTCTGACTGCCTGTATTAGGTGCAGCAACAGAAAACATATGACAGCCAACAAACTGCGTAAAGAAGTATTCGCGCCTTACTCGTACCTAGCGTAAAACCGGTTTTATTTGATAACAACAAAACGAGCATGCAAAAGTAGGTAATATTCATTTAACATCCTGTTCAATACAGTAGGTATATGATTATACTTACATACTTACTTTAATAATCATATCTCAGCAGTTAGCCGATATGGGTTGACAATGAGTATCAAGTCTCCTTTCAGAATGAGAGGGGTTAGGCCAATAGTCCACCACGCTGGCCCAATGTGGATTGGTAGACTTCACACACGCAGAGAATTAAGAAAATTCTCAGGTATGCAGGTGTCCTCACGATGTATTTCCTTTACCGTTTGAGACAAGTGATATTTAATTTCTTAAAATGCACACAACAAAAAAGTTGGAGGTGCCCGGACCTGATTCGAACCCACACCCTCAGAGGTCATATACACTGGGCTATCACGGCTCTCTACTTTAATAATAAGTAATGGTAATGCACTAGGTACCTTAGATAATTATCTTTAGAAGTGATGTTGTACCTGTAGCTCGAAATCTCTCTCTTTTTGTTATCTTAATAACAGAGCCAGCAGACAGATGATGTTAGAGACAAGCAGCCCATCCACCAGGGAAAAAGGTCCTACCTCATGTGCCTGTAATATCAATAGCAAACCGTGGCGTGAAAATCATATAATATGTTCTGTCATCTAATACTCATATAATCATAAAAATTTTAACAAAAAAATTCAACCGACTTCCAACTCCGTTTCTGAAAGAACCACAGAAATTGTCTAATTTAAACGGCTTGAATTAAAACATCACTGGCTTGGCACCGCCTTCAAAGTGATCAGAAGGTAGCACATAGGTAAGATGTTATTTTTTGCTTTTTAGTTTAGGTTAATTTTTGAGTTGGAAGTCGGTTGAATTTTTTTGTTAAAATTTTTATTTTTTAATTTTTAGTGTTAGCACACCTACTGAGTGTGAACAAAAAATAATGAGCAATTAGTTGAAACGTTATTTTCTTATGATAAGTATCTAAGTATCCTACAATCCCAATTTTAAAAATACTACCTTAACTCATATACAAAATTTCACTCCCCCTTTATCCACACGTAATAATATTCAGAAAAACGTGAAAGGTGACTGTCTTCCGTCTTCATCATTCACCAGACCCCCTATGCAGTCACAATCCATATGGGTGGAAAGTTCTCATCAATATAAAATTTATCAAGTCCAAACACAAGGTAGCTACTGTGAACCGTCGAGGAGTTCCCTTAACTCTCCTTCATCTTCATCACCAGACCTCTGATACAGTCACAACCTATTCAGGTGGAAAGTTCTCATCAATTCAAAATTATCAAGTCCAAACACAAGGTAGCTACTGTGAACCGTCGAGGAGTTCTCTTCACTATCCTTCGTCTTCATCATCAGACCCTTAATACAGTCACAACCCATCTAGGTGGAAAGTTCTCATCAATACAAATAAATCAAGCCCAAACAAAAGGTACCTGCTGTAAATCGTTGACGAGTTCCATCGTCTGTGTTTCGGCTCCATCATCAGACCAACTCCAGACCTTCATAAAATTGTAGTGGTTTAAAATACCTTATGAAAACACTAACAAACGCACTAGCCGTCCTTACGATTTTCGAAAGTTCCCCTCAATTTCTCCAGGATGCCATCATCAGATCCTGACATGAAAAAAATGGGACCACCCTGAAATCAAACCCTTCAAAACAAAAAAAGAATTTTCCAAATCGGTCCACAAATGACGGAATTATCGCTGGACATACATAAAAAAAAAAAAAAAACATACATACAGCCGAACGTAGAACCTCCTCCTTTTTGGAAGTCGGTTAATAATATAATAATAATCATATAATACTCTAAGGATATAAGGATCAACTCCAGACACTTTTATAAATTTTACGGACGCTATGTCTGTATGCCTGTTTCTAATGACAAAGTGTATTTTTTCATTTAATTTTAATTAAATTGCTTTTTTTTTTTTTTTTTTTTTTATTCTTTACAAGTTAGCCCTTGACTACAATCTTACCTGATGTTAAGTGATGATGCAGTCTAAGATGGAAGCGGGCTAACTTGTTAGGAGGAGGATGAAAATCCACACCCCTTTCGGTTTCTACACGGCAACGTACCGGAACGCTAAATCGCTTGGCGGTACGTCTTTGCCGGTAGGGTGGTAACTAGCCACGGCCGAAGCCTCCCACCAGCCAGACCTGGACAAATTAAGAAAATCTCAATCTGCCCAGCCGGGGATCGAACCCAGGACCTCCGTCTTGTAAATCCACCGCGCAAACCACTGCGCCACGGAGGCCGGAGGCTTTTTAAGTGTTATAATAATTAAGTAAATTGAAAAGGCATTTGATGAGGTGGCCTGTTTTATTTTCGAATCAAATCCAAGTTAAAGAAGATAAGTAAGTATTTAGACAGACATTCATCATCATTATCAACCCATATTTGGCTCACTGTTGAGCTCGAGTCTCCTCTCAGAATGAGAGGGATTAGGCCAATAGTCCTCCACGCTGGCCAAATGAGGATTGGCAGACTTTACACACGCAGAGAAATAAGAAAATTCTTTGGTATGTAGGTTTTCTCACGAAGTTTTTCCTTCATCTTTTGAGACACACACAACTGAAACGATAGAGGTACCCCGGACCGGATTCGAACCCACACCAGAATCGGAGGCAGAGGTCATGTCCTATCACGGCTCTATTTTTTAATTTAAACAGTACAATCCAATAATAATTATTACAAGTAAGCACAAGTTTAATGTTTAAACTTTTAAACAATAGTTTAAACTTAACGAACAATGGAATGATAGGTACCCAATTAATATAATTATTTTAGGAGAGAGTAAATAAACCATATTTCCTGCTAAAAACCACACACAGGATAAGGGAATTATGACAAATTAAGTGAATCAGCTGTGGGTGGGCTATTGAACTAGTCACAAAATTATAATAGGTAAATACTCGTAACTGTCTATACCTATATTTATAAGTATGAAAAACCATAAAGCAGGTATAAGAATAATTAATTAATCATTATCATCTATACAAATAAATAAAACGTATGTTACGGTAGGGTAAAGTCGTTAAATAACGTAGTTTTTATAAAATACAAAATTTTGAAAATAATATGTCAGGTCAAGGAATAAATAGAACATTAAGGTATTAGAGCTAGATGGCGATGTTTAAAATATCAGATACCGACGGGGACGAAATTTAGCGACTTTACCTTAATTGAGAACCTCCTCCTTTTTTTATAGTCGGTAAAAAAATAAGAAATTTTTAAGTTTTTAGTCAGTTTGTTCAAAACGACAAAAAAAACGGCTATAGGACAGAAATCAGATGTACTCTCTCTGGCTATCGTCACAGAAAACATATTATATTGTTTATGACAATACAACAAATAATTAAATATATAAAGATTAACGAGTTTTTTAACGGCGTCCGTGGTGCAGTGGATTTTCAAAACGGAGGTTCTGGTTAGGCGTGGCTAGTTACTATCCTACCGGCAATGGCGTACCCCCAAGCGATTTAGCGTCCCGGTACGATATCGCGATTAAAAAAGGGTGTGGATTTTCATCCTCGTCCTAACAAGTTAGCCCGTTGCCTTGTTGGACAGAGAGAGAGAGAGATTTAGAGAATAAAAAAATATATATTAATGATTAATGATACAGAACCACTAAAAAAAATATCCGCACTAAAGACCGAATCACCCTGTATTGTGCTCGCAGCGCTGTTTTGCTTGAAACTTGTATAACAGCTACTTGGATTCATTGGGGCAATCACATGACGTGTCGCATACGCTGTTCATTCCCAGACGCAGCAATACCAATTACAACATGAGTATATAGTATGATCGACCTCAAAGTCTGCGTGCGTCACCGGATAACGTAGAACTGCGTTGCGTGAGCCACGAGGGTATTCCACACGTAATTAAATGCTTCCGACTTTCCGTTGATAAACTAAAACAATAAACACAATATTTTAAACATATGAATATATCTCTAAAAATGAAGGACTTTATATACAAATTTTCAACCCCTTTTTCAACCCTTTCTACTTTTATTTTAGGGTCAAAAAGTACCCTATGTTTTGCTCCGTGCATAAGTTTTTAAACTAGGGTAGGGATGCACTATAACTAAAAATTGGGAAATTCCTTGTTCAACTATGTACCTATTCTGTGGTTCAACGTAGTTTTGTATTGAGTCCTTAGGGTAGGCAGTGCATTTTGCATCTATGAAGTGACCACTGACAATTATGCCAAATATCATCTTGATCCGTTCAGGTTAAAAAGGTACAGACAGACATACCTATTTATCGCATTTATAATATTAGTATACATAGTATAGGTTAACATCTCCATAAAATATTTCTATACGGAAGTTTAACTTTGTTCCCGTAGTCGACGTTGTATTGGCCGGTGGGGATTCCCCTTTCAACGAAAGCAATCACTTCTAAGAAATAGTAAAGTAATACATGGATGTAAGGCTAAGAAATAGTAAAGTAAAACATGGATAGTAAAGTAAGAAATAGGTAAGTAATACATGGATGCAAGGCTCTGCAGAAGTTACCCAAAGTAATCAAACGAGCAGTAAAACTTCGAGTCACGTTTCTTATATTATTCTATCGCTGTATCGGTGGTTCTATTGTGTTTACCGACAAATATCGCACCAGAAAACATTGAAGGCTAAGAAATATAAGGAAAATACAATTTAGACAGTTTGTTTTTGGGCATAGAAAACATTTTCAGCTGATTCGTAATCTAGGGTTGCCAACATTTCTCAAGAAAAATAAAGTATTTTCAAATTTAGTCAAAAAATATATAGGTATTATTATATTAGGAAATATCGACATTAAAAATCTCGTCGTTTTATCGTGGTATGTACCCGTTTAAATTATATTTATAATATATATGTAGTACGCTTAAAGAAAATATAGTATTTTACGAAATATGCGAAAAACACGTTTGTTTATAATAACCGACTTTAAAAAAAGGAGAAGGTTCTCAATTCCACGTGTATGTTTTATTTCTGTATTTTTTTTAAATGTTTGTTACCGCATAACTTCGTCATTTCTAAATCAATTTTAAAAATTCTTTTTTGTTTGAAAGAGTAAGAGGCGGTGCCAACACAGTGATGCATTAATTAAAGCGGATTAAATCATAAACTTTTCAACAAGGAAGACAGTTCCTTCTCGTGGTTCTGTCAGAACCGGCACCTTTCAAAGTGATTGATTTTTAGTTAATTTTTGTAATTTTGAAGTCGGTTGCATTTTTTTGATAAAAAGTTTAAATATAAACTATATTTATTTGCACGTATTGCATTTATCAAGAATTTTTGTTTTAAGTAAATAAGATTAAGTATATATGCTATTTCACGTTAAATATTTCGAAAACCAAATGCTCATTTTTTTACCGTTAATTCTAAGTTTGGAATACGATAAGTTCGGAACCGGTGATGTTAAAAATATAGTATTTTTAAACTATATTTTATTATGGTTGGCAACCCTATCGTAATCGTCGTGGTGGCGATACCAATATAAAAAGTTTACTAGCGTCTTTTACCCTGCTTCAGAATGTCTCGATGGTCCAGTGGTATGTTATTTCGGATCATTGGTCCCTTCGTAAGCTGGTTCGGCTATGGACAATGAGTCCATGGTTCGGATCCAAGGTCAAGCTAAATAAACACCGTTATTGGGATTTTTCTTATAAGAAAAATCTTAATAACAGCCTGGAGTTGTGATGTAGGCGGTGTTGTTACACCCCCGTGCCTCGGAGAGCACGTAAAGCCGTCGGTCCTGCAACTGATCTCTCACCGGTCGTGTGTGTATGTGATTGATGATTTGTAAAGAATAAAAATAATAAACACCATTTGTTAATGATGTTGTTTATTTACCTTGAGTTATACGTCAATAGGACCATGGAAGAGTAACATTGATTACCATTCCTGTAATTAGGGTTGACATTGACAACATTTTGTAGACATAGAAGAAAATAGGAGGCTCATGTAAAACTGTCGGACGAAATCTTTCAGTTTATCTAAAAGTTTGGAACTAATTCGATATTCCGAAATACCAGTTTCATTTTTACACAGTCGAATGCGCAGTGAGTGTTATCGTCAGCGCTATGTTTATAACAGCATTTTAGCACATTATAGCACAGTTGCCGAAGTGAATTGAGCTCAATTAGACGGCTAGCATAAAAAAAGGCCAATTCAATTTAGAGAATCTAAGAGTATTGAGATCTGAACATTGGCAAGAAACAAGTATTTAAAACTAGCCAACTCCCAGCGGTTTCAGCCGTTTAGTTTCTTTTCCAGGGATATGGCATATGTTGCTTTATTTATGTATTTATGCTTCATTTGTCCACCACAAGCATCGATATAAATCGTTAGATGGGCCCCTCCATACTAAAGAACGCACAATTTTATGTCATTACTCAAAGACGTGCACGCACATATTATCTTAATACGTAACAAGCGCATGCTGTGAGTGGACGGGGACTTAAAAAAAATATTTACTGTTTTTTCTCATTTTAATCCCTTAATTATGCTTTCGTGTTCATTTTGTAAGTGTAAAAACACAAGCCTCAACAAGAATAAAGAGAAATGTTACGAGTGATGACGTACTCAATGTGCGAAACCAATGACAAATTCAAAATTCATTTATTTCAAGTAGGCTCAGTTTACAAGCACTTTTGACACGTCAGTTGACTATTTGTAAAGATTCTACCACCGGTTCGGAAGGCAGGTTCTGCTGAGAAGATACCGGCAAGAAACTCAACAGTTGCTCTTTTGAAAAAGTCATACAGTATTACAATTTACATTTGATAACAATTAAATTACAATTTCTTATAGTTTTATTTCCTGTGTGAAGGTGGAAGCTGATCCAATGGCCTCCAAGCACCTTTGTCGTTAAGGAACTCATCAATAGTGTAGTAACCTTGACTAAGTAAATGTTTTTTAACACATTGCTTAAAGTTGTGCATTGGCAAGTCCATCACAGTCTTGGGGATCTTGTTATAGAAGAGTACACCCAAACCCACAAAAGATTTTTTAACTCTTTGGAGACGATATGCAGAAATAACTAACTTATGCCCGTGTCTAGTAAGACGTGGGTTTAGATCTCCTTTTCGTTTGTACAAATTAATATTTTGTCTCACATAAACTATACTGTTATATATATACTGACAGGCTACTGTTAAAATGCCTATTTCTTTAAACTTTTGACGAAGGGACTCGCGTGATTTTAGTTGATATATTGCTCGAATTGCTCTTTTTTGAAGTACAAATATAGAATGTATATCAGCAGCCTTGCCCCACAACAAAATACCGTAAGACATTACGCTGTGAAAGTACGCAAAATAAACAAGTCTAGCTGTATCAACATCAGTAAACTGTCTTATTTTTCTCACTGCAAAAGCAGCTGAGCTGAGTTTACCTGACAGTTTTTCTATATGAGCACCCCACTGAAGTTTAGAATCCAATTCCGCGACGCTGTGAGGCCCATCTAACTATCTACGGTCGATGGCCACAACAACAAGTAGAGAAATAGAGACATATGACGCTCTGCGCTCTCATTATAGCAGACGCCGTGCGGTTTCACCCGCGTGGTTCCCGTTCCCGTAGGAATACGTAGATAAATTATTATAGCCTGTAGCACTCGGGGATAGTGTAGCTTCCCTACAGTGAGAGAATGTTTCTAATCGGTTCAGTAGTTTAATAGACAATTCAATGCAAACAAACAAACAATCTTTCCTCCTAATGATAGTAGTGTAGATAAGGATGTCAGGATACAAAAGGCGGCCTTATCGCTAAATAGCTATTTCTTCCAAGCAACGAGTAAAAAACATGACCTTAAACCGAAGGCAACCGCAACTTTCAAGAGTTTTCTTAAAATCATGTTTTTAACCGACTTCAAAAAGGAGGAGGTTCTCAATTCGGTCGGTATTTTTTTTTTTTTTATGTATGTACACCGATTACTCAAAGACGCCTGGACCAATTTCAAAAATTCTTTTTTTGTTTGAAACGGTATAGTCCCCATTTGGTCCCATTGCCATCATGTCAAGATCTGATGATGGAATCCTGGAGAAATTGAAGGGAACTTTCGAAAATTATATGGGTGTCTAGTGTGTTCTTAAACTTTTCCATTTAGTACTTGTAAGCACTACAATTTCATGAAGGTTTCAAATCGATCTGATGATGGAGCCATAAAACTGACGAGGGAACTCCTCGGCAATTTACAGCAGTTAGCTTGTGTTTGGGCTTGATTAATTTGTATTAATGAGAACTTTCCACTTTGATAGGTTGTGACTGTCATTTAGGGGTTTGGTGATGAAGACCAAGGACAATTAAGGGAACTCCTTAACAGTTTACAGTAATTACCTTGTGTTTGGCCTTGATTAATTTGTATTGCTGAGAACTTTCTACCTAGATGAGTTGTGTCTGTTATTAGGGGTCTGATGATGAAGACCAAGGTCAATTAAGGGAACCCCTTAACGGTTTACGATAGCTACCTTGTGTTTGGGCTTGATTAATTTGTATTAATGAGAACTTTCCACATATATGGGTTGTGACTGTCATTGGGGGTCTGATGTATTCGTTTGAGATGAAATTTTACACTAAAAATGGAAAAATAATAAAAATTTTAATAAAAAAAATACAACCCACTTCAAAACCTAAAAACGTAGCCACTAAACTAAAAAGCGGTAAATAACATCATAATATGTTCTACCTGCTGATCAGTATGAAGGCGGTGCTTAGCCGGTGTTGTCTTAATTTAAGCCATTTCTGACAGGACCACATGAAACAACACTGTCTGCAAAATCTAAATATATAACATGGCTTGAATTAATACATCACCGGCTTAGCTACGTTTTTAGGTTTTGAAGTCGGTTGTATTTTTTTTTATTAAATTTTTTATTATTAACAAACACTTTCACTTTACTAGTAGACGTCACGCGGAATCCCCCGCGTGGTTCCCTTTTCCTTGGGAATACGGGAATAAAATAACCTGTGTTACTAGATGAAAATGTAGCTTTCTAATAGTGAAAGAACTTTTATAATAGCGTAGTTTCGAGTTAAATCGTAACAATCAAACAAACAAAAAATGAACTCTTGCTTCTATAAAATATTCGAATATAGATAAAAACTTCATGTTTGAAGTTAAAAATTAATGAGCTGCTTAGAAAGTCACAAGCAGAGACAACTTTCTAGATATTATCTATACTAATATTATAATGCTGAAGAGTTTGTTTGTTTGTTTGATTGAACGCACGAATCTCAGGGACTACTGCTCCGATTTAAAAAATTCTTTCAGTGTTAGATAGCCCATTTGTCGAGGAAGGCTATAGGCTATATTATATATTATCCCTGTATATTATCCCTGTATTCTTACGGGAACCGGAACCACGCGAGTGAAACCGCGCGGCGTCTGCTAGTTTGAGAATAATAATGTTCTTTTTCAATATCTTTGGTCGCATTATTCTCTCGGGCTTCTCTATTTACATGGATATTAAGACATTGAAACTTTGCGTCAGTTCATAAGACAGATGTTCTTAAAATACGTTTTGTGATTACCATATTCTTGAACATTCGACATACTGGCAGCTCATATTAGTAGGTACTCAGCAAATATGTGAGTAAAATTAAAGTAAAAATAAAGACGTAATTTATCCACATAGATGAAAATTAAATCTATTGTGAAATGATTGCGATGCTTGGTTTTTTATTATTTAGACGTTCGTTAAGTTTAGACGACTTATGATAAGAATACATTTGCCAATATAGGTATATACTTATCTAGCTGACGCCGCGCGGTCTCACCTGCGTGGTTCCCGTTCCCGTAGGAAGACGGGGATAATATATAGCCTTTCTCGATAAATGGGCTATCTAACACTGAAAGAATTTTTCAACTTGGACCAGTAGTTCCTGAGATTAGTGCATTCAATCAATTAAACAAACAATCTCTTCAGCTTTAAATATTAGTTTATAGTATAGATAAGATTTGGTTGGTTTGGTGGTGGACTGACGGCCTAACCCCTTTCATTCTGAGAGGAGACTCGAGCTCAGCAGTGAGCCGAATATGGGTTGATAATGATGTTAACTCTATAAACAATACGTTCTATGCTTATTTACCTGGTTCTTTTTTTTTTGTTTTTAATTGAAATAACCTGCAGCCGATTTTAGAGGTCGCTTCAAGTTCGTATATTTTTTATTTGTTTTCGCCCGAGATCTCGACTTCGGTTACTTGTACATTTATGTTTTCTGTGCTTCGGATATAAATTTATAATAGGTACACCTACTGAACCACGGCCCATTGCAAGAGGAGGTAGGTATTTTAAGTATATTTTGTAAGGGTTATAAAAGACGGATGGACGGACAGACGGCCAGACAGTCGGACATGTCGAAACTATATAGGTTCCTTGAGTAACATAAAAGTAGGTACTTGATAATAAAGACGTAGGTGATTTATACACATAGATCATAGAGGAAAATTTAATCTATTGTTATAATGTGATTGCGATGCTTGGATTTTTATAAACAACACACACGCTCACGAACGCACACAAACAGAAACACACACACGAATACACACACACGCACTCATGTAGGTACAGACATTTACTCATGCACACAATGTTACCAAAACGGTTAGAATTTTTTTTTTTTATTATTTAATATTTTAAATTATTCAATATTCTTTTAAAAATTTTAGCGTTTTGCATATTATATGTTTTATAATCATCATTTATGTTATTGTATCTATGAATGTGCTCTTAGGGGAAATCAGTGGCCCCTAAAACACGGGTTTATCTAGTTTACGTCATTTTGATTATATACTGAGTAATTCAAAAAACGTTTCTTATTCTTATTCTTATAGAAAAATAATTAAAAACAGAGAAACAATACTTTATGCATACGATAACAAGACAGCAGCCACCTGTTTGCTGAAACGTGACGCAATGTTTAAACTACTGAGCTATTATATGAATTTAATGTTACAGTATTAGTCATACTGAAGACAATGCATATTTTTGAATATAATATTTTAATAATTTTCAACAAACACAGATAAGCGTAGCGTTAGTCCTACAACTCAGTAGGTACAGTCAGGTCGAAAGAGACTTTTAAACTTCGAACAAAACTTGCCTGGTTTAGTATCCCGTTACAATTTACGTTTATTTACAGATGAGTGCGGTTGTCACAGTGGAAGGATGTCACGGTCGAGGCACCATGCTACGGGTTCTGGGGGCTGCCCAGAAGCGAGAGGTCAAGGCTACTCAAAATCTGGCAATCATCGTCTTTCTCTTTATAGTTTGCTGGATACCACTCTACACGATCAACGCGATCAAGGCTTTCATGCCAGAATTGGAAATTTCCAATCCACTTACTTATTTTGCATAATATTTTTCCCACCTAAATTCACCAGTGAATCCTTTATTATATGCTTACCATATAAAATACTTTCAACCAGCCCTAAAAGGACTTATTTGCACTATGTTCGGAAGAGGAGTTCCATTACCCGCAGCGTACAGACCACCAGTTCCATTAAGAAGACTAGCTTTTGAGAGATGTAATGCTTTGAGGGAGATACCGAAAGTATGTCTATTCTCCAGTCTGGTTGAGACAGAAAGAAGCTGAATTAGTCGCGAATAGGATAGGAGTAATGCTGGAAATGCATCCGCAGTAAATCCAGATTTGGAACCGTTTTTAAATAGAAGCGTAAATGATAATTCCAGTGAAAGACATACTCCAGAGTGCCGTGAAGGCAATAACGGACCGTATCTAATAGAAGCTAGTAAAATAGGATGCCAAAGTCCATATAAAAAAGTTGAAAAATTTATTCGGAGAGAGCGTGGCGTCAATTCAGATCACAGCTGACATGAGGCTTGCCAGGTACCCTCGGCTTACAGTGTGGCATAAAGAAAGCTTTAATTTTTGTTAAGTACAGACTTTGTAGGTACCTATATATTTATTTAAACCTATTTAAGGAACTAATCTTAAGATATTTAATTTGAAATATTTTTTGTTACATTCTTTTTAGATAAGATTATAAAGAGAGCGTCTATTGATGTAATTACTGAAATTGAATGTATTGAGATTAAATAAGTTAATGTGTCTATGTCATGTGAAATTGCTTTGGAATAAAAATACAATAAATATGTTCACGTATTTTTGTGTATCTTTGTTTAAATCTTCACTGTCTGAATTTGTGGGTACGGCCATTACTATTGTAATAAAAACAATAATATTGTGGTTTCCTCGTGAACAAAACTCAATGAAATGAAATACCACAGAACATTGGCTTCACCTTAACGTTTTCCTGTAGGTTCATTGAGTACCTATTGAAATAAAACTATAGATCAAATTCTTGAAAAAAAATAAACAAAAGCAATGTCTATTAGGTAGATGTAGACATGCCAAAGAATAATCAACATTGTAGGTATAGCAAATCAAACAAGACTGATAAAAATAGATTTTTCCTTGTAAGTCTAACTCCAGGTTTAGATGAAGCGATTTTGCGTGCATCAATTAAGATTCACTCGATTGTGAGATGGGTACCTATTTACCTACACACTACGTAATATCTGATACATTTCGTTTGCGACTTGACTGCGGGTAAATTGGACACAGTGTTGGATGGCACACTGCTAATGACCTTAAAACAATCACGTGACACGAACAGAATATTGTTTGTACAGGGCAATATTTTCCTACCTATTTATCTAAAGGTTCAAGAATAAGTCCAGTAAATTTATTAAACTACTAAACTTAATTGAGGCTTAGTGTAACTAATTTAATGCCAAGTATTGTTAATGGTTAATATTGTGAAATATCACTTTAAACAGCGGTTTATTTTGTTAACGTCGTATGTTGCGCCATCTATTAAGATTTGTTAAAAAATAATAAAAACGCCATCTGTGAGCATAGTAAGTTTTTACTTAGCTAATTCTGTGCTATTGTGTAAGCATGCTCATCTCTATACTCACGATGCGAAGCTGTAATTTCAGCTTAGTGTACTAGATGGCAGTTATGCTAACTTTTGCGTGTGTTTACTTGTATTTTTGAAAGAAGAGAAAGAAGAAAGAAGGGAGAAAAGTTTTGAATAAGATTTGTTTGTTGAAAGTATCTAAAACTTTTCATGTGAAACATTATTGATTTTGGTTAAGTCTGATTATATTAAACTATTTAGATAAGACATTCAATGGGAAATCAGGTCGCTTTCGTGACTAAATACCTATTTTTCAAAAAATTTAATATTTTCTTGCATCTGGACATAAAACATAGTTTTTTTTAGAATATTTATCTGCTGTGTTTATAAAAACGCCTCTCATAAAAAGCACTAAACGGATTCTAATAGTATAATAATATATTTTCACGTAAGTAAGTTTTAGAGGCATGAAATAAATTTTTCGTTACGATGCTTACACTAGGTAGGTAACTACTCGCGTCTAGAAAAAAACTGAGATGACTGCTTGGAAAAGCAGGAATCAAGGCGAAATCGCAAAAAGAAATTTACGTTGGTGATAAATTTACTGTGAAAGAAGTACTTTTGTAGATTTGTGATAGAATAACAATTAAGTACAAAAAAGGCGGATACCCGTGACCTATGTAATGACAGGCGAAGAAAAGTTAATAACAGAGTGTCCTGATATACAATTATCTAATGATAGGTACATGAAAGCGTGTATTTCTTTCACTACTATTCTGTACATATATATATATATAATATTGTTATGCTTGCATCTGTCTGTAAGTATCTACACAAATTATACGGGACACAATATCCCTTTAAGCTCTATTTCCAATTTTTGGATTTTAACAAAGCCTTTTATTTTGTAAATCATTTTTGAATTTGAATTTTTATATAAACTTCTGTTTGCGACATCAATTTGTTAAATGGTTTACTATTTTTTATGTGCACTAATGAAATAGCGTCGCGTCTGTTGTTAATTGGCACGGGGGCAGATCAGAAAATAAAACTTCACTTGAGTTTGATATCACATTTATAACATATTTAATAATAATAATAAAATACAACAATTTAAGTATTAGAGATTTGGAGCAACTGTGACGAAAAGTAAGTATAATACCATGTTTTATCTATGTATAAATAATACAATATATAATACAATGACAACTCGACAGAGAGAGAGAGAGTTGTCAGAGAGTAAAAATACTAACTGTTGTCATTAACAGCGTTATTAATATGCATTTAAGGCATAAACAGACTATTTAACAGCGACTATAGTCTTGAATTTTTATGCTAAAAATCTGGCTAATACTATAGAGGATTTGATATAATGATATATCATTTATTTCAGGCAACATCAGGGTATTGCAATAGTTAAATAAAAATTTAATTACTAGTATCTTTAATAGCATTCACACCTTCATTTCACTGAATTTTTCACAAAAATACATTTCTTTTTTATTATTTGATCTTTTCTTGCGGCTCTGATGGTAAAGTCGAATCGTGTTCGGCTATATTTGCAAAATGCGTTTCATTACTTGGATCCAAAAGAGTTTTATCAGTTGTAAACATCATCTAACAAATAATAGTCTTGAGAGTATTATTTGGTTGGTTAACTTGGTACCATCGAAAGCAGGCTTTTCTATATTGAAAGAGACTACTTCTGGTAAGGAATAATAAAATCTAAAAAATGTGTCTAATAATAAATACAAGGTGTTTCCAAAAAAATCACAAATTACTATTTAGATAAATTTAAGTAATATGTGAACTTTTAATAAATAAAAGATAACAATAAAGAATTTCAACATATAAAAATTTATCCACAAAGGAATTTCGCGTACCTACCTATATAAAAGAAGATAATTAGTAGATTTGTTTTTTTGGAGTTTACTCTTTAAGAATCGAATTTTCATATATAGCCCCCGGTAAGAAAAAAATATGGACAGTAAAATTCGATAAACGAATGACAGCGTTACGTTTTTTGGGTGCAAACTATTCTGCGGACATTTCATCGTGTGCTGCCGCCATTAGCGTGTACGCTGTTGGCGGGCGGCCTGCTGCTCCTCGGTTGCGCACCTTTCACTATTCAGGCTGCTGCTGCTGCTGCTGCAGCTGCAAAGCCACATACACCTATTTAGATAGTCCACCTGAAAGACTAACTCCATTCGTGCGTCAAAGCTGACACACACTTTTTTTTCTAAACCCTATTTTTATATTTCAGCACCATTCTGGATAGTACATTTCTCTCTGCTTTTCTATGTATATGTTGTTGGCAATGTCGTGTATCAAGTAAAATTTGCTCAAGGCGCCGGTGATTTTATAAAGAGCTATGTCAATATATCTATATTGATAATAGCATCCAACAACAGCTACTGGTTTATAATGAAAAGGTTTACTAAGTTTTTATGTATTTTATTATATTTCTATACTTCCGGGATATAATAATAATCTATATCTGTGCCAAATTTCACCCAAATCATTTCAATCGCTCTGGAGATATATTTTGTGATGGACCTGCCAATGCATAGCTTTAAGCAATGTGTTAAAAACATTTACTTAGTCGAGATTACTACAACATTGATGAGTTCCATATATATAAAAGTACTTGGAGGCCATTGAATCAGCTTCCACTTTCACACAAAAAGTAAAACTATAAGAAATTGTAATGTTATCATCAATTGTAAATTATAATACTGTATGATTTTTTAAAACAGAGCCACTGTTGAGTTTCTTGCCGGTTTCTTCTCAGCAGAACCTACCTTCCGAACCGGTGGTAGAATCTTTACAAATAGTCAACTGACATGTCAAAAGTGCTTGTAAACTGAGCCTACTTGAAATAAATGATTTTAAAATTTTACTACTTACACGGTTTAGTTTAGTTTTAGTTTTTACTGTGTAAGAGATAGTTGACTAGAATTTATAAAATTGCTAATTTTACTATTATTTAATGATTAATTTACTCATATCGTGTATTTTATAGACCGCTCCTGAGAACTGTACTTGAACAAGTTGAACGAAATGATCGGCTAGCGTCGGATTGTGAATTTCTGAAGGAAAAGCATGTGCAGCTTTTGTCTGTTATCAAGAAGATTGTGATAGCTTTGTATGGATCTAATCTCTTGGATGCCGTTTTTATTTATTTTCCAAACCGAATTAATCTATCGAATAATTATTTTTCCATGTCACCTTGTGTTGGTAAGTCATTGAAATGTACACTTTCCAAATTGTTGCGTGTGACTATATCAATAAAAACATCAGAATCTCTTTTCTAAACATATAAATTTCTAAATACATAATTAATTAATATTATGGTAGCTATTTGATTTAAGAACAATGATTTAACAATATATTTAAACGCCAATCCTTAGAGCCAAGCTTGCTCAAGACTATACCTTCTCTGGATAGCAATACGAGTAGTCCTTTGTATTAAACTAGCGGACCCGGTCAAGCTTCGCTTTGACCTATGTATACTTTTTCAATATCCTTACCCTACCCCTACACTACTCCTACCCCTTCCCTACCCATACCCTATTCTCACCCTACCCCTACCTTACCCTTGAATTCATTTGTTCAATAAAGAACCGCTCGTTTTTGTGTAAACTTCACATAAACCATCTACTAAATAGACCAAAAAAAGGCTTAACTGGTTTGGATAGGTGACACCGTTCTTGAGTTATAAAATTACAACGAAAAGTGGCATTGATTTTTATATATATATCAATCTCTAGATGTGTTAATCAGTTGTTGAGACATTGAGAATTTTGACCGGGGTCATAAGTTAAAAGCGTTGAAATCTGTAAAGATTTTGTTTAAATTTTAAAACTGACTAAACATTTTTTTTTCAGGTCTAGAACCTTTGGATAAATCACCGAATCGTGATATATGTCATGCAATATTATTAACACAAGAACTATCAATAGCGACAGTACTTCTCCACTATCAAGCTCTTCTGCTGTTTCTAATAGCTCATACTACAGCGATGTATAAGTTGCTTTCTGCGGAGATGCTTGCCTTCGACGAGTACGAAGATTGCCAGGAAAGCAGTGACATTATAAAAAAACGTTTGCCGTTTCTTATTGAGCGTCATGCTTTGATATTGGATATTATAAAAAATCTTAAAGCGTTATACAGCATGCCGATTGGAGTTAATTTTGGTTCTAACGCCGTTTGCATCAGTTTGTTTTTCTACTTGCCTTTACCAGAATGGTTGATGTTCACTCCCATACTTTTTTATTGCTTTCTTGTTTTCTTTTTGTACTGTTTTCTTTGTCAGAGGTTGATTAACGCTTCGGAACATTTTGAGAATGCAATCTACAGTTGCGGGTGGGAGAAGTTCGAGTTAAATGAGAAGAAAACAATATACCTCATGTTACTGCTGGCACAGAAGCCTGTCACTCTTTTAGCTGCTGATATTATACCAGTTAACATTTATACATTTGCTACAACATTGCAAGCGATGTTTAAATTTGTTACTGTAGTCAAATTTTAATAATATTTACTTCGTTGCACATGCCTAATCTTATAATTAATATGTAATTAGTTTAATTTATCTTTGCACGTCATGCTATGTGTTTTATTAAATTTCACATTAATATTATTACGTAGTTTTCCCTGTTAACAGAGTTAATAAACTGTTTTAAATAATTAGGTTCTTTTGATTTTTAACAATTATAAAATTTTGTAATGCCTAATTTGAAATAATATGTGTGACCTTAAAAAGTAAAGGTTTAGTTGCAGTTTTAGGAGCGCAAATACTGCAATAAGCGATGATGCAATCATCATTATACCTACGCAGTTTCATTTGTTGGCGTTAGATTATTATTTATTTCATTTATCACCAGCCGATAGACGTCCATTGCTGAATAAAGGCCACCTGTAAGGATTTCCGATTTCCGAACATTACATTCTCGAACTAACTTCATCCCGTGGCTATTCTCGACCTGTTTCATGTCACCGGTCCACATAGCCGATCACACTGAGGTTTTCGGCGTGGCGTCGCCTTCCTAGCACCCGCCATCGTCCATCCGTTTTTGAAGCTATGCATCCAGACCAATGCCATGAGAAGTTGGGAATGAATGAGAAGAAACTTAACCTTAAGTAAACAATTGTTAGTTTGCCTAAACGTCTTTGGGTACGTTTAGGCAACCCAAAAAACGAACAACTTCAGGAATACTCAACCAGCATATCAGTTTAAGGTGGGTTCGCTAATAGCTAAGTGTAAGTAAATGACTCCATTATGCTTTGATATCCAAATCAAGCGTATTTCAAGCGTAGTGGACCATCTTAGGTTTCTATGAAGTAATAGAAGGGTGTTGCAAAGTTTCTAAATAGGACGATGTTAGACTTGTTGGGTACTAAGTAGAGCGTTGTAAAGTGCCTATAATATCGAAATAGGAAGCAGGTATTATAACATAAAATATTACCTATGCTGCATGGTTTAAAAAAAATAGAAGACTTAGCTTTAGGCCTATGTCGTTCTCGGTTACTAAACATAATTGTTTCAGTTTAATTGGTGCTTAATTCAGCTGAACTGTCCATTTGTTAATTTTATTTAGTATATTTTCAGTTATATCTGTAAGTACCAACCAGTGCTAGATCGTCCGCCATTTCTACATGGTATGTTTCCTCACCAAGATCTAATTTTAATATTCCATAAATATTCTACATATTGGGGCCCAGTATAATAGCCCTGTGGCACAACTAAATATATGCCAAACAAGAACTATATATATGAAGAACAAGAACTATATATATGCCAAAAGAGAACAGGTTCTACAAATCTAAAAATGATTGTTATTTATTCAAATCTCTCTTCATACGTAAAGTGTATAACTAAAGAAAATGATTTCCAATTTCAAGTTCCATAAAATTATATTTAAGTATATCTTGATCTTATGATTAGCGAAGTTTAGTAAGTTACTAATACGAGTATATACTAAATTGTGAAAATGTGATATGAGGTTAAGGAAAATCAGTCTCTAAAGATATAGTATTAAAGTAGAGTTTTGTATAGCAATCTTATCGTCGTGTCACATCTTGGCATTCTCAGTGAAAATGCCTTTGCCTTGTACAGCCAGTTTTGCTCAACAAACCATTCCAAGCGGATTGTATTTTTGTTAACATCTATATTTTGAATAATCCGATTCGTCGGTTTGAGAATATCGATGTACCGATAATTTTTGCACACTATTTATAATAATATTCAGTGATCAAAATTGTTGAAGAAATGAAGTTGTTAATTTTAAGTTTGTGTATAATTGCTAATCTTAGTTATAATGGAAAAGCTTCTTTGGAAAGTTTTATGCCGACTAAGAATAATATGATATTAGCTGACACAACAAAAGGATCAGGTACGTGCCTATTGATATTAAAAAAAAAAATTAACTATGTGTTAATTACTTAGATATTAATAAGGTCGTATTAGTTACTTAGTTATTTGTGATCACCGTATCATAAAGTTATATTATATTTCAGTTTTTCTACAGTTAGTAAGTGACCTTGAACTATTTGATGTGATTCATATGGGTAACTGTGTTGGTGATAAAAAAATCTGCAGTATTTACTGACACAGTTCTGTATGTATTATTTTAACCGATTCCCAGGTGAATTTATATACGTACATTTAACTTGACGTAGGTGTGGTTAGTAAGTAGGTCGTTATTCAAAAACACTTACAACTAAGCGATTTAGCATTTCAGATTAATACCAAATAGAAATTTTAATTTTTGGACCCTTTTCAAGTTAGTGTATCTATCACAGCAGCTTTACTTCAAAACTAAGTAAGATCAAAATTTGAATAACAATATTATTAAGTAATATAAGGGTTAAGTTGCCGAAAACCTGATTATTGATATTATAACTGTTTTAGAATTATATTAATAGCAATAGTTTAACTATTTAGATTCCTATTCTTATAAACGTTTAAAAAAATATATTTTTAAGTACTTTAATGGCTTTTGTGGCTGTATACATAAAGTCATGATGATTCAATCTTGTGATGATGAGAAATGAAAGTAAGTGAAAATATGTTTTTGATGACTCAGACCTACTTTAAATTTGTAACAAAAAGTTCAATGCATTACATTGATAACGATCGTTGAATTTGTAACAAAAGTCCAGAAAGATCGTGTAACAAGACCTTCAATTACTGTGGAAACAGTAAAATATACCTAAACCATGTTACTCAATCACAAACATATTTCAGACAAATCATGCAGCCGACCTTGTAAATTCAACGTGAAGCCACGCCGGTGCACTTATGATTTTGAAATTACTCCACTTATTGAAGAAAACGGAAGGCCAACACTTACTGTAAACACCTTGACACCGGGACCACCTATCCAAGTGTGTTTACACGACATTGTCATAGTCAAAGTAAAGAATAAGGTTCCCAATCAAGATGTCTCCGTACATTGGCATGGAGTTGAACAAAAAGGAACTCCTTTTATGGATGGTGTTCCTATGATAACACAGTGTCCTATAGCATATGGATCTATATATGAATATGCGTTTATAGCGTCTTCTCCGGGGACTTACTTCTATCATGCAGATTCAGGTAAGTAACAAGAACATTCTAGCTTATTATGCCAATATTTTTTAGCCGACTACGGCAAAGCCAAAAAGATTACGACGTTTGCAGTCTACATGTCTGTTTGTTTTTACGTATATATATAGATCTGTTTGTCTGGTATATGTTTTACTCTGTTTTACCTGACCACGGCAAAGCTAAAAAGTTCATGACGTCTGCAGTCTATGTATCTGTTTGTTTTTACGTACTATAAAGGTCTGTCTGTCTGGTATATGTTTTACCTGACTACGGCAAATCCATATGGTTATGATATTTGCAGTCTATGGATCTGTTTCTGTTTACGTATTATGTTAAAGATCTGTCTGTCTGGTATATGTTTTACCTGACTACGGTAAAGCCAAAAAGGTTATGATGTTTACAGTCTATGTACCTATCTGTTTGTTTTTACGTACTATGATAAAGATCTGTCTCTCTGGTATTGTTTTACCTGACTACAGCTAAGACAAAAAATTCATGACGTTTGCAGTCTATGTTACTGTTTGTTTTTACGTACTATGATAAATATTTGTCTGTCTGGTATATGTTTTACCTGAGTTTGATGTTTGTAGTCTATCTATCTGTTTGTTTTTACGTAAGTTCTTCCATTCCATTTTGAAAAGCTAATCGATTTGTTAATAGTCGATTTTAATCGATTTATATATGATAATAATATGAGAAATTGGTTAATAACCTGTAAACCACGATTTTACCGGTTTAACTCGCAGTAGGGTAACAGTTTTTTAAACTTTTGTTTGTTGTTGTTCGCGCATTACACTATATTGGTAAAGAAATGTTTGCGGTTTGTAAAGTGGTGTAAACGACCGCCCAAATTTGTTGAAAGTGTTTCATTACAGTTATTTACAATTCGAAATTTACAGTCTGTGAAATCATGCTATTTAGTGACCCGAATTTCGCGGACGAAATGTTGGGAAAGCTTTTTGTTCTAGCTTACTAGAAACTAGATATGTTCACCGACTGACGTCTATGTCTATTTAAAGCCAAATTCAACACGTACAACGGCGAAGCAAAGCCTTCTGTGACGTGGACAGATTTATATTGTAGATGAACTGCTATAAAAAAGGCTATTGAATAAACGGTGACGGTATTAGGAAAAACAAAAAATCGTAGTAAAACTATAAAATAAAGCTCATCATCATCATTATCAGCTGATGGACGTCCACTGCTAGACATAGGCCTCTTGCATGGACCGCCAAGTATAACGGTCTCGAGCCGCTAGAATCTAGCGCCTTGGGACCCCAACGTCCATAGGCTTTTGAACAATGTAGCCTGCCCATTGCCACTTCAGCTTCGCGACTCGCTGATCTATGTCAGTGACTTTGGTTCGTCTGCGGATCTCCTCATTTCATCAGAGAAACTCCAATCATAGTTCGCTCCATCGCCCGCTGAGTGATTTTAAGATAAAGACCAAGTTTCGTATCCGTAGGTCATCACTGGCAAAATAAAGCTAAAATATATTAATTATCATTAACTTCCTCATTGTTCTAGTGGCTCCCCTATGTAGCTTCTGATAGGTTCAATACCTTGGTCGTGCCATGAAGTAATGAGCTTGTCTTTCTTCTAAGAAATGCCCCCGTGCCTCTAAGAGCACGTTAGGCTTTCGATCATAGTCAATATCGTTACCATCTGATAATGATTTAGCACTAAGGTACAGAATGCTCTTCCAGCTTCTGTTGTCTCTATCACATATAATGTGATATCTTGTAATCAAGAATAATTAGGCACTTTCTTTGCGAGCGCGTTTCACAGTAACCTGCATTTTATCTACATCAGGTTTGCGTATGATAGCAACGAAGTGCCAGCCTATCTTAACATAATATAAAGCAAAGTTGGATCATGCCAATGACGTGCACAAGGATTTTAACTAGGGTAGGCTTTATACATACATATTGTACAAAATGGAAAATTCCACCTCCAATACAGGTACGTAATGAATCGTAGGGTATGCATTCTATTTATGCATCTATGAAGTGCACGTCACTGGATCCAGCCATATGTACACTTAGCACTTTTTAAAGTACACAACAACAGCAATAAACAGTGATTCAAGAGCAAGGTTTTAGTTTTTACGGAAGTAGGTACTCGTAGTAGTTATAATGTTTAATATTTTTCAGTTGCTCATCAAAGCGATGGCGTGTACGGATCCTTTGTTGTGGGTCAACCTCAGCCTTCAGAGCCTCATTCGTCGCTATACGATTACGATAGAAGCGAAGATCACACGTTGATTGTTGGCGCGAAATTTGACGACCTTCTTACTGGCCGTCTAGAAGACGTAAGCCGAATTCGACCGGATAACCTTGTGGTGAACGGGGAAGAAACTGATACCAAGTAAGTGATATGTACACTAATATTAAAAAGAAGTATGTTGTATGAATGTGAGTATCAAGAAACTCTAGCAATATTCGCAGTTTCTTCCGCATAATTACCGTTCCCGTGGGAATGCGGTGGTCAAATATAGCCTATATTGATAATACTTAATGTTTGTCACCGCATGCGGCAAGATGAAGAATATATTTAGTACCTTATATAGATAACTAGCGGACTCGCTCAAGCTTCGCTTTGACTTATTAATTTATTTATTTGCACTTCTTCCCTATCCCTACCTTACACTACCATACTCCTACCCCTACCCCTACCCTACCTCTACTCTACCCCTACCCTACCCTACCCTACAACTACCCTACCACTACCCTACCTCTACTCTACCCCTACCCTACCCTATCCCTATACCATAAACCTACCCTACCACTACCCTACCCTACCCCTACCCTACCCCTACCCTACCCCTACCCTACCCCTACCCTACCCTACCCCTACCCTACCCCTACCCTACCCCTACCCTACCGCTACCCTACCCCTACCCTATCCCTATACCATACCCCTACCCTACCACTACCCTATCCTAGGATTTAGGGGTTTGAAAAATAGATGTTGGCCGATTCTCAGACCTACTGAATATGCACAAAAAATTTCATCAAAATCGGTCGAGCCGTTTCGGAGGAGTTCAAGTTCGAACACCGCGACACGAGAATTTTATATATTAGATGTAGTACTTGTTTTTCTCTTTTCAGTTCATTACGTTTAAGCTGTCGGGTTTTTTTTTGTTTTTATAATAACTGTTATTTTGACTGTTGACGTCACCTTAACACTAAACCTTAACTTTGGGAAAATTGATCTAATTCATAATTTTTAAATAAAGTTTTCTATGAAATCCTTAACTTTTATTGATAGGTACCTATATATATTTCGGACCCTTATTCCATGTAGGAATTACACGAAATTTAAGTATATTGTTTATATTAAATTTGATATGAGTCAACTGCCCTATTGTTACAGGATCTTCGTGATGCAAGGATACGGATATCGGTTGCGATTCATCAACGCAATCGCGCTAGAATGCCCTTTGCTCATCAGCGTGGAACGCCATCCGATGACCATCGTAGCGAGTGACGCTAGTCCAGTGCAGCCTGTCATCGCAGATGCAGTTCGACTCTATCCAGGTACCTATTACCTTTAGCCTATTTTTTCATTTCAAAAGAGTAACTGTTGAGTTTCTTGCCGGTATCTTCTTAGCAGAACCTGCCTTCCGAACCGGTGGTAGAATCTTTACAAATAGTCAACTGACGTGTCAAAAGTGCTTATAAATTGAGCCTACTTGAAATAAATGAATTTTGATTTTCTATTTTCGAGGTCAATCAACTTCAGGGCCAGGCCTCCCTCAATATGAAAAAAAAATTAAAAAACATTTATTATAAAAAATACACAAACCAATAATAATTATTTACGAACTAAACTAAACAGTCTTCAGAAAATTTAACAATTACAAATTACACAGAATATAATCCTACAGTAGTCTTAAATATTTTACAGTTTTCATTTATTTATGTATTTATATTTAATGAAAAGTTACAATATTATTACGCAAAAACTAAGTGTATATTTTTAGATCTGAGGGGTGCTTTGACACCTACTCTAGGTTAGCCTGTGTCGTATATGAAAGAAGTACTCGTAATACCTACCTTAAAGTTAGGTATCCGGGATACCTCAAGGTAAGGCGCCCCTGCTTATGGGAGAGGGGATACCGTATCCCCTCTCCCATAAGCAGTGGCGCCTTAACTTGATTGGCCAAGTATACCTGTTACCAAATGATACTAATTTAAAGACCGTAAAATGTAAAGAGGCAGATTTGGTATATTTATTTTTTAAACATTGACGTACTAGCGGACCGTAACTTCGTCTAAAATCATCAAAAATACATCATTGGTTTAAGTTAAGGACCACGTGAAAATATAATTGTTTTGGAGAATAAGGCCAAGCCGGATTAAGAACAAACCAAATATATTTTTTTACTAATATTACCAATATTATTGGAACAAACAATATAATTCGAAAATTTCATTCATACCTTTCTTCCACTACATATTTTTAACCGACTTCCAAAAAAGGAGGAGGTTCTACGTCCGGCTGTATTTATGTTTTTTTTTTAATGTATGTCCAGCGATAATAATGTCGACCTTTAAACTTTACGTTAGACATAAATATGTTGTATAAATTAATATTTACCTTATAATAATTATTTTTTTAAATACTACTTTCTTTTCGAAAGTTCAAACGGGAACGCCAAGGGCATGATTTGTATAGTTATTAGTATTAGTCAGCTTAAGTTCCCTATTGTATTCCTGAACAAAAAAAATCTAAACGTTAATAGCAATTAAATTACCCGAGATTAGAGGTGATTACCCTAAAAGTGGCAACATTAACGAGAGAAAGGAGAAAGGCTGTTCCATTTCAGAGTTAAGGTCGTCTCGAACCGGTTTCACTGTTTTCATTTCACTTTCACGCAATTGCCGGACGCGAGATTGCTCTGCGTCAAGTGGTTACACTTAAACCATACAATCACCATATAATTATGCAGTTCATATTAATAATGGCCACTTAAAACAAAACAATTTTTATTTTATTTAATTTAATTTTTAGATTTACATAAACCATTTTTTTTGTTTCTTTGTTTTTATTAACACGCATAAAATTAGCTTCACTTGTAACTATGTATGTAAGAAAATCTTGGAATCTTAATTTGACCCGTATTCTCACGGGAACGGAAACTACGCGCGTGAAACCGCAGGCATCAGCTAGTCATATACAGGGTGCTGGGGAGTATTTTCCGTAACTCTGGGGTTATATTCTTTACTGAAAATTAATCAAAAATGTTCAAAGAAGATGTGTTCTAAAATTAATATTTTCGGAGTAAATAATATTTCTTTTGTTTAAAATAATAATAATCTTGAAATATGCCCCTTATAGGCGTCCTTATAATTATAACGTAGCCACACGTAGCCAAGTTTTACGTATTTCAAAATGCAAGGATAGATATAGGCGTGTGTTACATGGATAGTCAGAATTATTTGAATTACTTTGTATGAAAACATAAAAGTTTTGATTTTTTATTTAAAAAAATATTAGTTATGCAGTTCGGCTCCTAAAAGTGGACTCGTCAACACCTTGAAGTTATGGGAAATACTCCCGAGCACCCTGTATATATATCTGAAAGCTACTGTCTGGCTGTATACGATATCACGAAAGAGAGAATCACGACGATTTCGTTTTACTATCATCGGATAATCTTCCACTGCCACTGTACAAAGATAATTTCACCATCACGCGATATTACCTTGAAGAGATTGTAACTTAGAGTTTGTATATAACTCGGTAGCATAGCGAGACTACAGCTTTATTCTCGGGATTCTCGTATCCATGGAGATGACACCTTACGAGTAGATAGTTAAGAGTTTTATGTAGGTAGGCTAAACAAATTTTAACTTTTTTTTTTAAATAATATTTTCCGTACCTTTTAAATATGGCCAATATTCACATTCCTTTCCAACTATTTGGAAATGACTGTGTGGGTACTAGTCACAGAATGCCTAGCGGGCGGGAATCCAAAAAATGATACTCTTGGTGCAAGTCTGGCACCGTGGAGTTAGTGAGGCATCAATAAAGTCATTAAAAGTTGACGAATATTGATAAAATAAATGAAATTATACCTAGTTGGATAGCCATCTTTTGTTTTAAAATAAAACTAGTTATAAATGTTGAGCGATGAATTTCTATAAATTTTCCACGCCTGTGCATCTATACTCATCATTGAAGTTAAGGTTGCATATTATGTTATACATTTTTTATGAAATAAGAATCTACGTGCACGAAATCATAGATTTGGTATTGATAGTAATTTATTCTCTTTATAAAATTTCAGTTTATATAATTAGCTTTTTAGAGCGTCTTATATCAGTAAGGCATTTTAATCGAATCATGTTACTATTTTATAGTATATTTGATATATTTTATTGACCTACCAATACTTCTTTTAAAGTGATGAAAGTGAACAAAAGGTACTCGTATATTGTGAAATTTTCGTTGTTGTTTCATTCCGCGTTGTAAAATATTACGTTACCAACAAAGGGTATAAATTAACACCTTAACAAAACCAAGTAATAAAGCTTGAAAATTACGTATTTTGTATTATTGAAAGTTAAATAGGATGAATAACATTTCACACTTGAAATTTCAAGGCTATTTTAATATTATTTAGTGTTTCGCATCTATACTATATGTTATAGTTACTATATATACATCTATATATAGTAACTATAACGTATGTTCGGAACCCTAAAAAGCTGAAGTTTGAACGCGCTAATCTCAGAAACTGCGGGTCCAATTAGAAAAACTCTTTCAGTGTTAGATAGCCCATTTATTGAGGAAGGCTATAGGCTCTATATTATCCCCGTGTTCTTACGGGAACGGAAACTACGCATTTAAAAGCGTACGGCGTCAGCTAGTCTGTAATAATTTCCTTGCATTGTAAATGAAAGTACGTACCGTAGTGTATCCCGAAATAGTAGTCTATGATGTTAAGTAAAGAAGATCTTAGTTGATGGTTCGCTTTTTTAATTTAAACTAGCTATAAATTATATAAAGTAGTCCATTGTTTCTCATAAACTATCTACTAGTGAACTTCCCTATCTTCCACTAACATCGGTTCAGGCATTCCAGAGATAAGCCTGGACAAACAGAGAGAGACAAGAATTTAAAAAACTTTGTTTGAGATTTAGTTTCATTTATACAACTAAGCACTTCAGAAAACACTGTTATTTTGAAATCATAGACTGTTCAATTTAATTTATAATATGACAATGTATTGATTGCTAGGTTGTTCTTTATTTCTGTTTATCTCAGTATCTAATGTATGTAAGAACCTATGGCTATAGACACTGACTTGGAGTTGTTTTCTGTTGCTCGGTGACAAGTTTTTATTATTTTCTCATTTAATATGATGAAATGCCGGCAGATTTCTCACAACGATGTTGTTTTTGTCGTCATAATCATTTTAGTATTAGCTAATATTAGTTACGTTCAGCGCAAAGTTATGCGATAATGCTTTAATGACACCTATCATATTTTTAAGCGAGCTATGCTCAGAGTCTCTGCATGATCGAATCAGAAATGAGGAAATCCGCAGAAGACATTCAAGGCAAGAGTGAATAGACAGTTTCTAGCAAGCGCGTTCCTTCCTAGACCTCATCATTGCTTTCCAACAGGCATGATTTTAGTCAAACGCAAGCTTATTGACCTAAAAAACCAACGTCACCAACATAGTTCAACGAGTTTCGAAGGTGAAGTGATGGTATTAATATTTCGTAGATCCGATGGACGTTGGACAAAGTGCTGGATTGGGGAAACCGCACCAGAGAGTGCAGTGTTGGTCGAACCTACTTTGGGTGGGCTGATGACATCAAGCGTATTACAGGGTGTAGTTGGATACAGGCGGCTTTAAATTCGTGTTGTTTGAACACCTTACGAATACAATACAGTGAAGATATATGCCCATCAGTGGACGTCCATCGACTGATAATAATGTTGATAATGATTAGAACATTATTATATTTATGTTAATACGGACGCCCGCGACTTCACCCACGTCGAATTCAGTTTTCACAAATCCCGCGAGAATTCTATTCAAATTTCCAGCAATCTTACAAACACACTAACTATATAATAGTGTGATACGTATTGTTTATAAATACGTACTTATAATTCATCATCATCATCATCATATCAGCCGATGGACGTCCACTGCAGGACATAGGCCTTTTGTAGGGACTTCCAAACATCACGATACTGAGCCGCCTGCATCCAGCGAATCCCTGCGACTCGCTTGATGTCGTCAGTCCACCTGGTGGGGGGTCGGCCAACACTGCGCTTACGCAGACGATCTGAACAACAGGTTCGTGGAAACTGTCCATTCCGTTGGGTCTAAGTTCTATAAGACCCACCGTGCGAAAAGAACCAAAAAGTTCTCGGACCAAACACTTAAACTCATGGAAGAGAGGCAAGAAATGAGATTACAGTCTTCAGCAGATGCGTCAAAATACCGACAAATCAGTAGACAGATCTCTAAGTCGCAAACCAGCGACTTGCGAAATTTCAATACCGAGCGTATTAAAAATGCGATTGAAAATAATCGAGGCTCGAAAGTTTTCGCCAGAGATCTGTCTATTGGACAGAGGCAGCTGACGCGTTTGAAGACCGAACACGGTAATCTAATTTCTTCCAAGCCCGAGTTATTAAGTGAGGTCGAGAAGTTCTATGGACAGCTATACACGACTACTCAGCAGCCTGTTGCCAATTTGGCTAAAGACCCCAGAGCCAAGTTGACCCGACACTATACCGAAGATATCCCGGACGTCAGCCTATACGAGATTAGTGTGGCTCTCAAACACCTGAAGAACAATAAGGCGCCAGGTGAGGACGGAATCACAGCAGAACTCCTGAAAGCGGGTGGAAAACCGATACTTAAAGTCCTTCAGCGATTGTTCAATTCCGTCATTCACGAGGGCACGACGCCTGAGGCGTGGCATAGGAGCGTGGTGGTTCTGTTCTTCAAAAAAGGTGACAACACCTTGCTGAAGAATTACAGACCCATCTCGCTGCTAAGCCATGTTTACAAATTGTTCTCGAGAGTCATTACGAATCGTCTCGCTAATAGGTTTGACGACTTCCAGCCTCCCGAACAAGCCGGTTTCCGAAAAGGCTTTAGTACCATAGACCACATCCATACGCTGCGGCAGGTTATACAGAAGACTCACGAGTATAACCAGCCACTTTGCTTAGCTTTTGTGGACTATGAGAAAGCCTTCGATTCGGTGGAAACCTGGGCTGTGCTAAGGTCATTGCAGAGATGCCGAATTGATTACAGGTATATCCAAGCGTTGAAGTGCTTGTACGAAAACGCCACTATGTCAGTCCGTATTCAGGATCAGACTACGAGGCCAATCCAGTTGCAGCGAGGAGTGCGTCAGGGAGATGTGATCTCTCCGAAGCTATTTACCGCCGCACTGGAAGACGTCTTTAAGCTTCTGGACTGGAGCGGACTTGGCATCAACATCAATGGCGAGTACATCACTCAACTGCGGTTCGCGGATGATGTAGTCATCATGGCACAGACTCTGGATGACCTTAGTACCATGCTCAATGACCTCAGCAGCGTTTCTCAACAGGTGGGCCTGAAAATGAACATGGGCAAAACAAAAATAATGTGTAATGCTCATGTATCGCTCCACCCAGTTATAGTTGAGAACGCTGCACTCGAAATTGTAGACGAATACATATACCTAGGACATATGATCCAGTTAGGTAGGTCCAATTTCGAGAAAGAGGTGAACCGTCGAATCCAACTCGGCTGGGCTGCATTCGGGAAGCTTCGCGACATCTTTTCGTCCGAAATTCCTCAGTGCCTGAAGACAAAAGTCTTCGAACAGTGCGTGTTGCCAGTGATGACCTATGGTTCCGAGACTTGGTCGCTAACTATGGGCCTCATAAGAAGGCTTAGAGTCACACAGCGGGCGATGGAACGAGCTATGTTAGGAGTATCTCTGCGTGATCGAATCAGAAATGAGGAGATCCGCAGAAGAACCAAAGTCACCGACATAGCTCAACGAGTTGCGAAGCTGAAGTGGCAATGGGCGGGGCACATAGTTCGAAGAGCCGATGGACGTTGGGGTCCCAAAGTGCTGGAATGGCGACCCCGCACTAGTAACTTATAATTATTTTAATCTAAACCTACATTTTAGTAAGTTGAGTATGGTGTTATGTATGTTCGTATTATAGGCACCGCATTAAATCTAATAAATAATTTATCAATTTTCAGGTGAACGTATGGACGTGGTGGTTAGAACGGATCAAGAAAGTGGAGGGTACTGGGTTCGAGTCTCCGGCGAAGGAGTTTGTGATGGACTGAGTGCACACGCCATGCTTCTATACTCCGGTTTCAATTACACCAACATGTTGGAACAAGGGCCGGTCAGTTAATATTTGTGATAACTTATAAGGGTTAAATCCGTTTCATACTCGTACTTTTATAGATAACTAGCGGACAACCGCGGCTTCGGCTCTCTCACAAAATCCGTTCTTAACAGACGTTTACTAACTATAACTTGGCAAGTTCGTTGATGATACTCCTATGATATGCGGGGGCCGGGGGAAATGACTGTGCGGGTGTGAAGACGTGCGCGTGGGACATCGCTACCCCCCTCCCGGAATCCCGACCCGCGCAGACCATCGGGAATGTTACAAACGAATTTGTCAAGCTCTGTAAGCTACCTACCTGCTAAATTTCAACGTTGTACGTCTAGCGGTTTTCGAGATATCGTAATGAGTGTCCTTTCGTTTTATTTAATAATCGTATCTTAATATTATGCAAACGGTAACAGAAAATAAAGTAAAATACTAATTACATAAGTAAATAAACATTATTCCAGTGGCGTTATATAGAGTGTAATTTATGTCTTCCTATTTTAACTAATGCATCACCATCACATCAGCCGATGGATGTTCTCTGCAGGACATGACATGCCTTTGTAGGGACCTCCAAACAACACAAGCCTGAGCCAAGAATAACCTGTATCTAGCGACTCCCTGCGACTCGCTTGATGTCGTCGGTCCTCCTGGTTGGGGCTCGAACAACGATGCGCTTTAACTATAGCTAGTTTAATTTTTTTGATATTATTTATATGTAGTCTATGGAATATATTCTGTTCTTTATATTCATGGAATGTTGTGAAGTCAAAATCTCTGGAGGACGCCCGGATTTTGGAGAGAAACGTAGAGGATTTTCTTTTGTATCTGCGTGTCGTTGTAGCGTGGATTTGCTGTTATAATAGCAAATTAAATATAATAATCGTTATTTATAAAGAAGCAAATAACGCTTGTGACAGCCCAGTGGATGCTTCCAATTCCGGAGGGTGTGGGTTCGAATCGTGTCCGGGGCATGCACCTCCAACTTTTCAGAAGTGTGCATTCACGTGTCTCAAACAGTGAAGGAAAAACATCGTAAGGAAACCAGTATACCAGAGCATTTTCTTAATTCTCTTTGCATATGAAGTCTGCCAATCCGCAATGGGCCAGCGTGGTGGACTGTTGGCCTAACCTCTTTCATTCTGAGTCTTGTGCTCAGCAGTGAGGCGAATATAGGTTGATAATGATGAAAATAACGCCTGATTTTATTTTTAGGCTTTGGAAACTGAATCCAGCTATGAAACTGTAGTCTTTGGCCAACAACTGCGTTCTCTACGAGAAGCGTCTCATGTTGCTAACAAGAAGTCCGTATATTTGAGTATAGACAAACATTCGTCCAAGTTCAAGGATGCAGATATTGATTTTAGCTACCGCAGCGATGCTATGGCAAAGAAGCCGTTTTTCCCTGCAGTATTATGTAAGTTGACTCATCTGTATAAATAATCCGCCAAGCGATTTAGCGTTCCGGTGCGATATCGTGTACAAACCGAAAGGGGTGTGGGTTTTCATCCTACTCCTAATAAGTAAGACCGCTTCCATGTTAGATTGCATCATCACTTACCATCAGGACTAATCAGTAAAGAATGAAAAAAAATGTCTAGTTGAGAACAGCCGAACCTGCGAATATTCGTTAGAATGGAAGGAAAATTATAATCGATACTTCTTATGACGCGGAATAATATTCTGAGAAAGCTGAGTCTGTATTTTTGCATTTGTTTTTAGATTATAAAACTGAAAATAGCTTTTCTATTTTGTGTAGAATGAGGTATCGTCTGTAATTTTCCTTTAATTTATACGCATTATTACAGATTTCACGTTTTACAACATGACTCTACGGATAGTCTTAGTTCTTTTTTTGAGTTACACATTTCTTTAATTTTGTTTTTATCTGCAATGCAATAATTTAGCGTTAACATATAATTCGTTGTATTAGCCATACTAATATAGTTAAGCGAATTAATTTCAATTAACTTTGGTACGTACCTACAGAGATAAATGCGACCTTTAATATATATTTTTTGGAACAAATGTTTTCCTCTCAGGACGTGCACCGAGTGTGTGTATGTAAAAGTAATTTGACATAAAATGCTTGTACTGAGTACCTTATCGATAAAGAAAATAAATAGCATTGTAGTAATACATAATTGCTATTTTATTTCTAAAATACTGATCGTTAATAAAATACTTGGCCGTCAAGATTAGATGATTGTAGTAGAAACCACAGATATAAGAAGTGCAAAGCGTTAGCTTTTAGCGATGTCTGTTCTGTCGTAGAAACGATTAATTGCGTTTCTCTCATCTATGGAATAGCGCTTTAATGCTGTAACTAAATTAGTTAAATTTGCTTTCAGCGTCAGAGGAAAAAGTTCTCCAGATCAATGGCAAGAACTTCCTGTACCCCAATACACCATATTTATTAAAGCCTCGTGATGTACCGCCTTCCATTATGTGTGATATTGGTAAAGAAGATGAACATAAGGAACCACAATGTTTACAAATACTGAAATTGCAAACCAATGAAGTGATAGAACTCGTTTTAGCCAATGAAGGTAAGTATAAAATAACTTAAGAGTTTATATGTGACAATATTGTACATCTATACTAATATTATAAAGCTGAAAAGTTTGTTTGTTTGTTTGTTTGTTTGATTGAACGCGCTAATCTCAGGAACTACTGGTCCTATTTAAAAATTCTTTCAGTGTTAGATAGCCCATTTATCGAGGAAGGCTATAGGCTATATATTATCCCCGTATTCCTACGGGAACAGGAACCACGCGGGTGAAACCGCGCGGCGTCAGCTAGTGTAATATATCTGTAAACATATTCTTGTAAATCTACAGCGTATTTATATTGAATTTCTTGCTGCCTTAAATACGCCGGATTTGGCTCTACAAAAATATTTCCTTTTGTAGTGTGTGACATATAATATAATTCAAGTCAACATAAGTAATTGTAACTTTGTCATAATATTATTTCCAGGTTTCAATACGAATGACTCATACACATTCCACATGCATGGTAAAAAGATGGAGGTTATAGCAACGTGGCAAAATCCCTCCAGTACACCAATATCTAAAGCAGATATCGACAAACTACTCAAAGACGACAGTATAACAAGGTATATTTACATTTATGTTTTTATATTAATAGTTGACCAAGGAGATGGCACACCTGATGGTAAGTGGAAAATCATAGCCTCTAAACATAGAGCAACTTTTCAAAATTTTACAAAGTGCCTTTCTATCGATCTAAGACGTAGCTGATTTGTGTTAAGCCTGATTTGTCGGTATACGGCCGTTTTCAACAACCTATCTATCCGCCATTTCGCTTACTAAAGTTAATAAAATCTATCTTTCTGTTCTTATCTGCTTTGCAATAATCTACTAACAGATAATTTGACTATTCATAGATAGTTTGACTGTTACTGATAATCGAGGATAGCTATCTATCCGTAATCTTGGGTAGGTAGGGTTATTGAAAACGGCCGTTAATCAACATTGTTGTGTTCAGCAGGGTTATTATGTAACTTGGTGTACCATTCAAACAATCAGTCACTACATCGTATTTTCTGTTTTACTAATGACCTATTTATCGTCATTTTACGTAAAGTGAAATTAGTATAGTCGTGGTAGTAGCCGATTGTAACGGTATTCTAACAAAAAGTTAGTATTTACGTAATTTCGTTGAAATAATCATGTTAGATGACTGTAGAAACTAAAAATCATTACGATTTGTTGTATAATGGTGCAGTCAAAGCTCTGTCACAAAAAGTTATCTATACTAACTTTTTGTGACAGAAATTTGTTTGATTGAACGCGCTAATCTCAGGAACTACTGGTCCGATTTGAAAAATTCTTTCAGTGTTAGACGGCCCATTTATCGAGGAAGGCTATAGGCTATATATTATCCCCGTATTCCTACGGGAACGGTAACCACGCGGGTGAAACTTCGCGGAGTCAGCTAGTTGTTAATAATTGTACTACAAGATTATTTGTACTTATTGCAAATCCATTTTAGAAACTCACTCGTTAATGGAAGTGTAATTTGTTTCGTAAATATTTTACAAACGCAGATAAAGTTTTAAATTAAAATGTCCATATTTTTCATTTCAGGAACGACAAGAATCCTCCAATCAAAGACACAGTGTTTGTACCAAACAAAGGTATTACTATTGTGAGGTATACACCAATCTTTGGAGGAAGCTGGCTATTAGAATGCAGATCATGTTCCACCTTACTACCTGTTGCAATTCTCATTAGTGTTCCTATATCAATACCTAAATTAGTTATTGATGCTTTACCGAGCTGTGGGAATTACAGACCTGCAGACACTTTGTTAAACTAACATTAACTTAGAACATTTGGACTTGTAAACCAGGAAGTGCAAAACTGTAAATATGTGAGAGAAAGTGACCAATGATTGCAGAGTGATATGTTTCTTTTTTTAAATTAGTATTTTATATTAAATTGGTAAGATTTGTAAATAAAAGTCTATTGTGATTAAAATAATTTATAATACTTATTAAAGTTTCTAAAATTTAATATGCGCGTTAATAAAGTCTACATACGGTGCTATTTTTGTGTATACAGTTGGAGCTCCTCTATCTCCACATGGAGTTATACCCCAAGATACAACTCCGAGTGCTACAGGTATCTTTTCTTCATCCTCAACAATTGTTTGTTCAGTATTAACATCAGTTTTATTATCGTTGACTTCGTCATAAATAATTTCAGCTTCTTCAATTCTATGATCCATATTATTTTTAGGGACCATTTGTATGAGGGGTCCTCCTGAATCTCCACCGCAAGCGGCAACCCCTCCAGTGATAGGTCCAGTACAAATATTGGAATCTTTATTCAGAGGGTTGTATTCGTAGCTATTTTCTAGGTGCTCATCGACGGCTTTACGACATGCTAGAATAATAATTACAAATTAAAATCATCAGCATTATAATGTGAGTTGACAGGTTTAAGGTCCAGGGTAAGATTGATGTTTGTTTACTATTCGATGTTATACTGATCGGTACCGACGCACGAGGGTGTGTCACCACCAATTTCCCAACACTGGCCTGAGAATTTTTATGAAGAATTTCTTGGAAGAAAGAAAAGTTCAATATGTCATAGCCCTGTTCATAGTTATAAGGAGTTTTGAAGCAGGAATGCTTTTCAACACAACAGAAAAATAAAGACGTCTTCGGATAAGTATTTCCGACCTTTATTGCACATAGATTGCAGAAAAATTTCACCTTTATAGCTTTGAAATTATTTTTCATATGTACAAGACACAAGTATTTCATATGTACAAGGCAAAGTACAAGACACAAGTGCCTCAGATAGACACGAGGATATATAATAACTACATAGATCACACGATGGACTCCTTCTTTTTAGTCTGGGCTCAAAAATAATAAAAAGTTTAAGAATCTGAAGAATCTTACAATAATCAAGATACCCGTAAAATTATAAACACTTACCATCATAAGGCATATAAGTAACTTTAACTTCTTGCAGTCCATTTGGTAGATCTGGTATAAACCATGTCGTTTTCAAGACACCCCAGCCAGCTAACAATAGAGACTCCTCATTGCTTATTTTGTTATAATACGGGAGACTAATAGGCTGCACTTCATCGGTAAATAAGAATGGACTATCCACACGAAGAACTGCTATATCATGTGGTCCGATGCCTCTAAAAATATTTTTTTCGTTATACTTGTTCGAAATGTTATCATCATTAGCATATTTAAAAGGCCCCCTAAGGAGCTAGGGCCTGAAGCCATGTGGCACCTTGATTCTATTTCTGCAAAACCAAATAATGTGTGGGAATTACATTGGTCTTCTACAGCAGGCTAACGCTAAATCGCTTGGCGATACGCCTTTACCAGTAGGGTGGTAACTAGCCACGGTCACAACATCCCACTAGCCAGACCAATGAAGCAAACCTCAATTGACCCAGCGGATAAACGAACCCATTACCTCCGTCGTGTAAGTCCACAGCGCATGCCACTGCGCCATGGAGCCCTCAAATTACTTGAGGGTTAAATGGTCACTTGACCAATCAGTATCTATAAATCGAGATATTTCAATTCAACAATGCAACATACCCTTTATATAGTGGATGTTCAATACGTAGGTTAACAGGTCTGATCTGTGCTCTAGGACCAATATTGTGGACATTGTGATCACCGGCCACTGCATCGAGTGGTAGCCATCTTATCAACCATGACTCTTTGGTACAGTGAGCTGCAGTTAACAACTGAAATGTTTTATACGTTTTAAACTATAGATTCGTAAAAGATTACTACACCATTGACGAGTTCCTAATGATAAATGTTCTTGGAGGCCATTGGATCATACCACCTTCACACAGGAAGTAAAACTATAAGAAATTGTAATGATGTTATCAATTGTAAATTAAAATACTGTTTTAAAAAATCATACAGATTTTTGTCGGTAAGTAGGCACTCGTACATTTCATATTTACAAATCTTAAGTAATCTAACTAAGTATATATACTTAACTATCACACTAACCTAGTTAACAAGTGCATTTTCCGGCAACTTTTCTCACGTAAACAGATGAGTAAGCCATAGTAATTTGGTAGGCATTTTAAATTTATTATTATTATGTAGTTTTCCTCCTCCTCCATCCTCGTCAAATTTAAAAATCTCAATTTATAAAGAGGTAAGTTTTGTTGTTTATTTGTTTGATATCCGATTTAACTCGAGAAATACTCTACTGATTTTAAAAAATATTTTTGACAAAAGAGATATGAATGCTATATCTTATTTGAGTAACATTGGTTTTTATGCCCGAATATCCACAGGAACTTCTAACCGCGATGCTGCTAGTGTAGGTACTTTAATAACATCTGAGCTTACCCATCGTTCGTTAAGTATGCTTCCTCCACAAACATGGAACCGTAGGAATAGGACCCGGGTTTGTAGAGACACTAGGTAGGGATGACTGTAGGGCTTGGACTCGTGACCACCGATTATTCTTCCTTCCTCAAGACTTCCCACATTATCTGATACATAATAAATTACAATACATAAAGTTTGCATAATAATGGCCAGGCCACATACATGTAGTTCCCTTAATTATCCTTGGTCTTTTTTTACCAGATCCTAATGAATGACAATCATAACCTATCTAGGTGGAAAGCTCTCATCAATACAAATTAATCAAGCCCAAACATAAAGTAATTGCTGTAAATCGTTGAGGAGTTCCATCGTCTGTATTTTGGCTCCATCGTCAGATCGATTTCAAACTTTAATGAAATTGTACTGATTTAAAAACCTTAACGAAAAAATTTACGAACATACTAATCATATAATTTTTGAAAGTTTCCCTCGATGTCTCCAAGTTTTTATCATCAGATCCAGACTTGATGAATATGGGATCACATGGGAAGTATACCCTTAAAATTCAAAAAAAGAATTTTCAAATCGGTTCAGGCGTCTTTGAGTAATACATACATAAAAAACCGGTCAACTTGAGAACCCCCTCCTTTTTAAAGTCGGTTAAAAATATGAAAAAACACTATTATTAATTGACATTTATTATATTAGGTAGGTAGTACCACTTACCGTTAATAACAAAATTAAAATTAAAAATAAACAGCACCAACAGAACTATTGGGTTCATGGTTTGTTATTGTTATGATAACTGTTTTGTGTGGGTTAAATAAATTTTTCATTACGTTTAATAGTTCCATGTACTGTTAAAGGTTTTTGCATAAATAATTATATCAGGTGTTGTCAACATTTAATAAAAAATACAATAAGTGCTTTAAAAATTGGGCTAGCTGATTTTTTTTAAAAGGGTCTTAAATTGTTCATTAGCGTTCTACATTTGAAAAAAAAAATATTTTAGAATACGTAGATAAAAAATTTAATTTTTAAATTTTTTTTGACACTACAAGCCAAAACGCTTTCGACCATGATATTTTGAAATATTTTGTTTCATAACGTTAACACTACCTTGACCAAACGGTGTGTGACAAAATTAATAGTTAATAATTAGTTTGACTTTTATTCCTTTAATGACATCAAGTAACATCTTGACGTCACAAAATGGACGACAGCATTTTGACGTTTGAAAAAATTGGTTAAATACATAATTTTTAATTAAGTTTTCTATGGAATTCTTAACTTTTATTAAAATAATTGAAAAATATCATTCTAAGCATGCCAACCTGCATTGGAGCAGCATGGTGGGTTTAAGCGCCATATCCCCTTTTCTATAGTGAGGGAGGCCCTACAGAGGGCCTTGAAAACAACTTTTTTTGGCTCTTGAAACCACAAAATTTTCTACTTAACATGATTACTTATTAGGTTATAGCGAGTAGAGCGGTAAAAGTAAGTACTACCACAATTTGTATTATTACACTAATCAGCATTGCTGTCGTATTGTAGGATGAGTGGCGAAGCAATGTTACTTAGCATCAGATTGGTTAAAAAAATAAATAGTATTCCATGCATGAATATGACTCCATTTTTACCTATAATCTAGGTATACAAAAGGATTTGGTAAATTTTTATTAACCGATTACCAAGAAGGAGGAGGTTCTCAAGTGGATTGGTATGTTTTTTTATCTATACTAATATTATAAAGCTGAAGAGTTTGTTTGTTTGTTTGTTTGATTGAACGCACTGTTTTCAGGAACTACTGGTCCGATTTAAAAAATTCTTTCAGGGTTAGATAGCCCATTTATCGAGGATGGCTATAGGCTATATTTTATCCCGGCATACCTACAGGAACGGGAAATACGCGGGTGAAACTACACGGCGTCTACTAGTGGTAAATATGTACATTGTACATCGATTATTCTGAAATATTTTGTTTCTGTACAGGAAATCCTCACGTTGGACTGTTGGCGTATCAGAGTGTAACACACAAAACATATTAGGTGTAACTGTTTTTCCATTTACTACCTCGTATATAATGGGCCATTTTAGACCCTAGTTTAACAAGAGGGGCCCCTTACGTGTGAAAGCAAAAATTAGTAAAATGTAATCCACAGTATCACTTAATCGGCTTCCCGAAAAAAAAAACATAAAAAACTGCCTATAGAGTTTGCACTTTAGAAATGACATTTTGTGAAGAAATCTTTACCCTTCGTTTGGGCTCCCAACTAATTTTGATACTAGGTCCCTCCAAGGCATGCTACGCCACTGTTCTTGATACATTTAGGAGTTTTACACAGGGGTCCAGTATTTGCAAGTTTTAAAGTTCGCAAGGGTAAAAATCAAAGGACTACCTACAAATAAACATAATTAATCTTAAAAAAATGTCATTGCTTTGATCTCCTGGCTATATATCAAAACTATATAGTTATTATTTATTTACCTACGGGTATTTACATATCGGAGTAGGCCAACTATTCGATGTATGTGTTTATCTAGTCTAGTCTAGAATTATAGAGAAAAGCCGATTAGTGGAATTATGTGTTACAGCTAACCTAATTAAAACAATAGCTCCACGATTAGCGGACCGAGAGGTCGCGAGTTCGATCCCCGCCTGTTGATCTGTTGTCACTTCCCACTCCTAACAGTATTTACGATTCATTGGAGTTGGAGGATTGGATGAATTGTACGTATCGGACGCATCGCAACAAACGGATTTTTAATTTAAAGGTACATAAAATCTGTTCAATGCGATTTTGTAAATAGATAAATGCACATAACTGAAAAGTTGGAGGTGCATTCGAACCGGATTCGAACCTACGCTCTCCGAATTGTATGCAGAGTTCATCCACTGGGCTGCCACGGCTCTCATCATGTTATAGGCAAACATACGATTTTGCAATTGTATGTTTGTCTTTCTTAAATTAAATTAAGTTCTTCATTCTTTCAAAATTAATTTATTAGGAAAGTTTATTAGGTGCTTAGAGTTTTCTCTTTATTTGTATTTAATTAATTTGTCAGTGTTATCAAAATAAAACAACATTTTACTTAAATAACTTTTCATTTATTTCTTTATATTAACCTTAAAAATAATTTATTCGATGTAGAATTAAAAAGATTTTACCATTTCAGACAAATATTCTAATGTCTACCAATATAGGTAGGTAGGCAAAAAAAAGAATAACATTGGTTTATATTATTTGATATTTAAATAATTTAATTGATATTAAATATTATAGTATCAAACCACCACAGTAGTATATTTTATACCAAAATACTACTCTGTGTCAAAATTAAACAAAATACACTCTACTATCTGATGTCAATATAAATAGGGTCAATATTATACCACATACAATATTATAAAGAGACATTATTTGTTTTTGTTTGTTACGATTGAAATCAAAAACATCTAGACGGATTTCAAAAATTCTTTCACCATTAGAAAGCTACATCATCACCGAATGATATTGATTATACATTTTATCCTCGTTTAATTTTTTTCGTCGAACTGCGAACGAAAAAAATTGTAAGAATATACAACTGAAGTACCTAACTAAAGTTCGCTGCAAACGTAATGTGTTTCATCTTAAATTGGACGTGACGACAAGTTTATAAAATATCGTTTCATACAACATAAATAATATATGAAAGTGGGACGGAACGGACGCAACGGCGACGTTGCGTTGCGTCGCTGCCCGATCAACGTCCTAACCCGTCTTAAACGTAACGTATGCAGCGACCTTTATAAGCATAATATATACTTACAAAAAATATTATCAATAAAAAAATTACAATTATAAGTTACAAAATTACTTAATATTTTGTAAAGTTAATATTTTCATTAATATTAAAATGACTTGCACTAACTAAAAAATTGTCTAAAGTTTTTTTAACTATATTTTATTGTTATACAGTTAGTACTATAATATAATATATATTTATACTTATTTGCAATTGACATCAGCCAAGCCTCTTTTATTGTAATATCTTAAAAATATTGTGTTCTAAATAAGTATGTACAAATAATAAAAATAGGTTTTAGCAAAGTAGAGTATAATATTATAGTGGAGGCCTGTTCACGGACAAAATGTTACATTTAACAGTTAATTAAAAAAAAAATTGTACGCAATCTGTATTGCTTGGTAATTACAATATTCATAATTATTCCTTTTAATAATTGC
Organism: Bicyclus anynana; assembly: GCF_947172395.1. NCBI lineage: Eukaryota > Metazoa > Arthropoda > Insecta > Lepidoptera > Nymphalidae > Bicyclus > Bicyclus anynana. Next base: position 13,683,276 of record NC_069087.1, read on the forward strand.
ACGGAAATCATTTAAAGACTTCATTTTTTTATGATAGATGGGGTTATTTTTAAATGTACGAAAAAATAACCTAAATCTATATTAGTATAAAGCGATTTGCAAATGGGTTGAAATAACCAATATTTATAGAGATTCTAACTTCTTTTGATTAGTTTACCTATCAAATGATATTGAATATTATTTTTAACAGGCGTAAGCAGTAGTTTGTATAATGTATGGTAGGTGTGACAAATATATTAAATATAAGAGACACCGTAAATTTATTACGGTTACAAGTCTCACAACGACTTAGTACGAAGAAAATAATGTTATTCATACAAATATTATAATATAAAAAGATCTTTATATTCTACATCGAATCAGTACATTTAAATGAGGCTTCCCAGTTCTGCATCGAACGTGATCTTTCGATTATTGTACACTTTGGTTACCGTTTTTACATTACATTTATTGTCTGCAACGTGCTAGGTAATATCTTCAAGATATTTCAATCGTAATTGACTCGAATATGTTATTCAATGGTGGAAAATTATAATAAAGATTGCATAAGCGTGCATTGTTTGAAATATAATTTTTTCTTGTCTAGTTTCATCATCATCCATCTAGAAACGATTCTACGCTATAATGTTAAAATTGCCAAAAAAGCCACGGAAAGTAACTTATAACATATATGTACCAACACAAGCACATAGCTTGAATTGAGATCCTCATTCGTTTTAGAAATATAATCTTAAAACACTCAAAAGCCATAAACTATAACGTAAACATACCTCCGTACACACACAATAATGATTTCAATGAATGTCGGTGTAAGTCGTACTCCGACAACATTAGAGTATTATTTCTTTAGGAAATACGAGAAACCTTAGTGATAATATTATTGAGTGTGTGGGGACCAAAAGCATTTCAGACATTTCAATGTCATAGACGAATAATAACTTAAATGTGAAAATTGTAATGGACTAAATGCATTGCAGAGTGCATTTGATGATAATATGCGACAAGCAAAGAATCAATAGGTAGAGGGCTTCTTATTACAAATTAATTATATGTTTTAAATGTCGGTTCTTAATCTTGACGTAAACTCAGCTTGAAAAATGTCCTTTTGAGAACAATAACTCTTTATTCATTACTCCTACATAAAACGTGTAATAATGATACAGTTATTATACACATCAGATCAATATAATAACCTAATTGAGAGGTTTAATATGAAAAGGTTATGCCATATTATTTTGATGTATGTGCGTTAATTTTAACACCAAATGAGAATCTCTAATATTGATGTAAAGTTATCCTTCACACATCCCATCTCATGTTTGTCATAGTACAAAAATATACATCTACTTTATATTACACGACATTACCTAAGTATAGCATTTATTTACAATTCTAAAACAAGTAACAAAACATAAAATTGGGGTAAACATGTTCAACGGACGGAACACTTACTCATTTAACTCCAAAGGAATAAATGAAACAAAATTCTTAACGAAAATCAAACAATAAATAAAATTAAAATAATATCCGTTGAAACAGTTTACTTCAACTTTTCAGATATAACAAAATATATATAAAATATTGTGATATGTGAGTATAAAGATTTGGATAAAATATAATAACATCAAGACACAAAGGTAAAGAAACAATGATTATGAATAATATGATAGATCTATGAATTGAGGGTAGTAACATAATCGATAACTTTGGTCTCCTAGTTTAAAAGTTGTAGTTTATAATCATGGACCCCTTGTATCACCAAATAGATTTATAATTTATTTTTTTCGTTCGTACGTTGTTCATATTTTTAACAACATAATAAAATATGGCAGTACGTTTTTAATGTTGAACTCATGTATATGGTTTCAACCTATCGTCGTAAGAGATCGCTCTTCTTCAGCTTTGACTCTAATATCCAGGGTAGTACGACGGTGTTGCTATTGATGGCAAATGATGCCCACATCTAGGGAAGTTCGGCGGTACCGGCGGCAGATCCCTCTGTGTTCCGACATGTAATATTAAATTCATTCCTATTACTATGTGGTAGATGAAGTGGCAATGGAATAGCCAATAGCCTGAAAATATAAAAAAATATGATTAAATACTTATAGGTATTTTATTCTACATTTAATTAATACTTTGGACAAACAGCGGACGGAACGGAACGGCAACGCGACTCTGGCATCCGGCTCGTCTCACGGTGATCGCAATTGCATCGCGTTGCCGTCGCTTCAAAAACAGGAGTGCGATTTCAGTTGTCAACAGACTTCGGGAAGAGTGTACTTTGTGACCGGTGTTGCCACGTGTGCCATTTGTAATTCATTACAATGTGGAAAAGTAATGAAATTTGATTATAACTTTTCCACTTTTGCTTTTAAACTGTGTGCGAATTTTACGTCTAAATCACTTGGCATCTTGGTACAAAATGACCAAAAATTACGTTAGGTACATCGTAGCGGCCGATGCGACGTTAACGGGATCGTCTCGGGTGCAACATTTGACTTATGACTCGTTTCCGTCCGCCAGAATTGCGTCTGCCCGAACCTTTAACCACGTCCTATAAAGCGACGTCCTATACTAATACAATATGTATTCTGTGGTCCTACGCTCTACAATACCAGGCAGAAGTGTAAAGACTCGTGTGCTGCAATTGCACTGACAACCTTATTCTTTTCAGAGCCAACAAAGCAATGCTGCTTGACAAAAATAAGCAAGACGGTAATAATTCTCTATATAGATTCTGCTACATATAAATTTAATAAATAATTAAGTACGGGTATAGTCTAATACTTAAAATCTCAGAGGATATCATAAGCATATAGTTATATGTAAATTTAATACGTACCCGGGTTATCGGCTTTTAGTCTCAGTACTACGTATCCATTATTAGGTACGGCTACGGTGTCTTTGAGAGGTGGCAGATCGTACTGTCTGTGTAAAAGACCCTTCCTGTCCAAGTCTAGGGCGTGTTTTAAATTGATCTTCTTTATATTCTTATCAGGCGATCGGCCCATTCCGATCACGCTGTATGACGTCCCGTGCAGGTGGAACGGATGGGATAGATTGGGTGACTGTACTGAAATTAAAAGAAATTATTTGTAAGTTTATAATACGTACAAGGGTGCGATTCCGTTATTTTATTCGTCGACGAACTTATCGCTCATAACACATCTTATACGAATTTGAATTTTATGTTTATAGTAATCCAATGTCACTAACAACGAAGTTGCCATGGAAACGAATGATGTTAAAGCGCTGTAACTTTACAGAATGCATGGGCTGTTTAATTATTCAATCTAATCAGCTCTGTATGCTTTTAACACTTTCACAGTCCGATGAATCATACGTGGCTCACACCAGTTTATCCTCTGAAGTCCATGTCAGTGAGTCCAATGTGGGCTCATTGTACTTATGTATTTTCTTCTCCATTTTTGAATCTGATCTATTAGTAGAGTTATTGTTGTTTTGCGGGTTTATAAAAAATAATGGTTCAAACACACGGAATATCTCAAAACAAAAAAGTAGGTAGGCAAAGTCCTTTTAATTCACATGAAAAACATGATTTCATGTATAGATATCTCGTTTCCAGATAAATTGTTCAATATACTCGATTATATTGATATTGATTATATATACTTTTACTTACTAGTAAGCGCAGTGTTGGCCGACCCCCCACCAGGTGGACTGACGACATTAAGCGAGTCGCAGGGATTCGCTGGATGCAGGTGGCTCAGTATCGTGATGTTTGGAAGTCCCTACAAAAGTCCTATGTCCTGCAGTGGACGTCCATCGGCTGATATGATGATGATGATGATATATACTCGGGTATGAAGGCGTGCGGCATCGGTAGCGATGCCTTCCCGGCCTGCGCGGACCATCGGGAGTGTTACGAACGAACTTGCCAAGCTATAGTACTTCATTTATCTTACCTTCATCAACAAGAACTATCTCGACAATAGAATTCAACGGCACATCGATCATGTGGGTGCACCTGCAGTCGGCGGGGCAGTCTGCGGGCCGGTTGTCCCCGTTGCAGAACAGTTCGGGGGGCAGCTCGTGCATCTGCGACAGCGGGGGGGCCGGCGGCGCGGAGTACGAGATCTCGTCCACCAGACTGAGCACGTGGTCTCCACTGGGGGCCACTGGAATAGGGTAGTTGACATTTCAAATTTAATATAAACAATATTAATTTCGTGTAGTACATGGAATTAGGGTTCGAAACAGTTGGAATATAGACCGTCATTGCCGACAGGCGTTTTGGTTCGTATTGTCCAAAACATATTTGAAAACTAAAATTTTCATATAATCACGTTTCAAAAAAGTAAGAAAAAATTTTAATCTAGTAAAACGATAATGAACAACTATATATCTATGATCATTTAAAAAAAGTGTCAACTAGCATATTCAAAAGAAATAATGGTAATTATTACTGAATCTTTTTATTTTTATTGTTTAAAAGTTAACCCTTAATTGGCTCTTGACTACAATCTCACCAAGTGATGATGCAATCTAAGATGGAAGTAGACTAATTTGTCAGGAAGAGGATGAAAATCCACACAGTTAGTTTATTTCAAAGAATACTCTTTGAAACAAACAAATAAACTTTGAGATTACTCCCATTTAATTTTCATGAAAATCGGTATAGTAATTTTGTGTTAAAATGAAAATTACGAAATTGCGTACTGTGGCGCGTTCGTTCACTATGCTAGGACAAAAATATAATTTGCTTTATTTAATACGCCACTGGCTTGGCATCGCCTTTAAAGTGATTAGAGGGTGGCACATACGATGTTACTTTTCGTTTTTTAGTTTATTTTTGTGATTTCGAAGTCGGATGAATTTTTTTGCTAAAAAAATTTATTTACGCAAAGGATCAGCTTAGCTGTTCTTCGCGGAACTGCAGCCAGTATTCTTAAAACCATTCCACGTGGGACTGATTTGTATAGTTATTAGGATAAGTTAGCATAAGATTCTTTTTGTATTCCTTGTCAATAAACAAAAAAACAAGCTGATTTTTTTTTGTTTTCAACATACCTAAATAATTTCTATAAGTGTTCTCCTTGAATAGATCATTGGGTTTGTAGAAGTGGAATCTGAACGGCAAAAATATCTTGACATCTGGCCGCTCTTGCAAGATGGCCTTATCTATCGCTTTGGATGATTTAAGGTTACTGACACACACAGCATCGACTCTTTTGACATCGCAGACCGCATCCAGTGGGTTCATAACCTAATAAAAAATTAAAAAAAAATTTAACAAAGTAAAATATTATTATCGAAATCTGTTTTGGTACCTATTAATAATTACATCTTATTTCATCTTTAGTTTTACTATATTTATAGAAAAACTGATATATTTAGAAATTGAATTGTTAGATATATAAAAAAGTTGTAATTATTAATAAAAAAAGTTTTTTTTATATTAAAAAAAAAGTTAATATTTTTTTTACAAATTCATTGATCATCTAATCATCATAGTCTAATTTAAAAATAATATATTTAATAATAATTATTAAATATAATTGAACTTTTAAAAATTAATAAAATAAAATATACAACCTGAAGTGAGGGTTCCGTGCAATATATCACTCCGGGGCAGGGGTGCCACTACTGCAGGAGGTTGGTGTTGCCTCGAGGCTTAGGGGTGAGTGCATTTCACCAATATCATACACTAATACAAACTACTGGTGCAAAAATTAATATAAAACATTAGAATTTACACATATACATCGCTATAATTTTTTATTTTTTGTAGAGTCAAAATCGTTGTTTTTGAAAACTCAAAAAAAAATGGAATTTTACTTTTAAAAAATGATATCTTAAGGTAAATAAAATTATAGTGTATTTTATATGATTTTTATTATGTAGTATGAAATTTACAATTTTCTTATAAGGTAAAATATGAAAATATACTGCATGTATAGCTAAATAGCCTTAATTTTGAAACTTTTATGTTATTAAATAGCCAATAAAAATATATATTTCTTTTCATTATACGCTGACTTATTCAGTGATAACCATTCCCGCGATTATACACATAATTTTTATTAATAATATTTTCCTTATATTAATATTGGTAACTGCGTATGGTAACTTTTGTTAACTATTTATATATTAATATCGTTATGAACAGTCTTCGTTGTAGGGTGCTGTGCAATCATTTTTATAGTGGTAAGTACAGGTTTAGGTGTATTTACAAATAATGCGGTTTAGCTAAGTATTTACATTTTCTAATTGTTGTGGTACATGCAATTTGGGGTTAGTAACGGGAAAGTAACTTAATTTACTAAACACATTTATATAAACAGACCACATATAAAAGTAAGCCATCCCTCTGATACCCGTACGCTAAAATACCGTTGACAATAAATTCACAAAGGATTCTAAAGGTCGGCCACATTCATACATGCTGTGACCTGAGCGTAAAGTGCCATGGCCACAAATAACCTTATGTGTTATTGATAGCTTGTAATGTTTCAAATCATATCTAATGGAACTTATACTTTTTTTACAGCTGGAGAATATTGTTTTATGTAATTAATTCATCTTTTGATGAGGGTAATAAACAAAGTATTTTTTAAAACACAAAAGTTACAAATAAACTAATAGAATAGGCATTATAAAAGTGAATTCAAAATTTAATAAGTTCTAACTTGAACTTATTAAAAATAAACTTCCAAATAGATTAAAAAATAAAGGGCATTTAATTTTTAAAGTAGTTGTAATTTAACCCTCAAATAATGAACTATTTTGCCATATAGTTTTCTACTCTGGCCATTTCCAGGTTAAATGTGACCGATCTCATTTCTTGTTTCATCGAAAATGTGTAAAGCACATTGAATAACCAACGAGAAATAACTTGGAATTTTGGGGTGGCTTACTTTTGAAGCAGCTGTTAAGTAATATTTAAATATATATAATCAATAAATATCCTTGGTGAAAAATTAAATGGCAAGTCGTTAGTTACAGAACGTTCGTTCGTAGTAAAAAATAAAAAAAAACATTTAATGATTTCGTACAATTAAGAGCCTCAACTATGCAATATTAAAAGTGACACCAAACACGAAGCAGGTATCGCTGATATATGGCATAAGATTTTACTGAAATTCACTCAAACTATCACCTTTAAATAAATTCACAGACCATCATGAACTTCAGTGAAAACATTCTCGAAAACAATATAAACACATAAGCAGACTCGAGCACTTCGAATCTACTGATCACATCACACAAAACAAACACATAATTACACTTAGTTAACATGAAATCAACTGCTATACCAATTGTTGCACATATGAAAACTGAAGTAGGGTTTAGGAACCGCTTAGTTGATGGGAGGGAGGTGATCTCCGCAAGTTGGGAAGTTGGGTGGAACTGGAGGAAGGTCTGCTTGAGTGCCCACTTGAAGAACGACGTTCATTCCGATGACGATGTGGAATAAGAAGTGACAGTGAAGAAGCCAGAATCCTGGATTTGAAGCTACGAAACGGACGACGACGTAACCATTGTTAGGCACTGCCAAGGTATCTTTAGCTGGGGGCAGATCTCCTTGCTTTAGATGACGCTCCAACAATCCTCTTCTATCTAGGTCGAGAGCGTGTTTCAAGTTAATTTTCTTCACGTTCTGGTCTGGAGATCGACCAATACCGATAACATTGAATGCGTATCCGTGCAAGTGGAACGGGTGAGATAAGTTGACGATTTGAACTGAAAGATAAAACAAGTGTGAAGCATTTTGCATAGTAATAACCGTAACATTAGAAAAATCATTTCCTTATGTAACATACCTTCATCTACAAGTACAATTTCTACTACAGCGTTCAGGGGTATGTCTACTTTGTGAGTACACATACAGTTTTGTCCACAATCTGCTGGTCTGTTATCCCCATTACAGAATTGGTCAGGGTTGATATCATCCATTTGACTGATAAGCGGTGCCGGGGGAGCCATGTATGAGATTTCGTCAATTAAACTGATCACGTGATCCCCAGATGGTGCCACTGTGAATATTCACATGTACATTAATATCCAATATTTATCTATACAATAATGCCGTAACCCCATTAAAATAAACATCTTACCTAAAAATCTGTTGTATGTATTCGGCTGGAATAACATCTCTGGTCTATAGTTGAAGAAACGGAAGGGCAAGAAGATTTTCACATCAGGTTTCTCTTGTAAGATTGCGGGGTTGATGTTGCGTGAGTTTTTCAATTGGCTGACGCAAATAGCATCATTTCTTGGTTCATTACATCTTGCATCCAAAGGATTCAATACCTGAATAGTTAGTGGGAGAAAGGTACGTGCAATTACTAATATTACGTGCAAGCTACAACTACTTTAAAATCTACTATCCGTTGTTCAGGAAAACTAAGAAATTATTAATTAGGTATATTGTCTATAACTTTGTGGATTATCTCTAATTTGCAAGGTAGATTTAGTGTGCAAAGATATTCCATTTACACTTTCATAAGATAAGGTTCACCTCTAAAAAGCATGTGATCTCTTAAGTAATATGCGAAATGTGTATAAATGAAATATATTTACGGTTTTCATTAAAAGGATTTTGCTGGTTGTGAACGTGCGGGGTAATACTACATCATACAACCATCTACTTATTGGTACATTATTGGCTTTCAATAGTTATATTTCCGAGTGATTCAACTATGTATATACAAATCTTACTTTACACCAGGTCTTTATACAAAATGCGTACTGGATAAAACTAAACTTATTTCCACCAGCATTAAGTTGAGCAATAGATCCCGACAAAATAAACTTATTTATCGAGGTAGTAAAGTTCGCAAGAGTCCAGTATGCAATATCCGGTGATCAATAAATAATTATAAGTGAGAGACGAGAGAGGCAAGCTTAGATTATAAGCTTCGGAAAGGAAATTCATTCACAGCATCTAGGGTAATTATTATACTGTTCAACACGTTTAACCAAAAAACTGTATTTACATTTTGAAACATGTTCATTTTTTTGATGTAATCTCTATACGCCTGCAAATTCTAATTAAACTTACCACTCCCTGTGGAAGTCCTACATCGTAGGTTGGAGGTGGGGACGATGGCTGATAAGGTCCTCTGGCATATCGAAGGACAGCCAATTGTTGTGTGCGCTTAGTGCCACATTCTCCAAGACCCCGGACTTGAATCCAGTAAGCTCCTGATCCTCCTGATCCTCCATCTCCTCCCCCGTATCCTCCATCTCCTCCTCCATATCCTCCTTTAGGTTTTGGTGGATACTTATTGACTATTTGATCTGCTGCGATGACAAAATCATACCGTTCACCTAAAATTAAGTGGAAATTAGAATTATAAATCGTAATCGAGGAAGCAGTAACCAACATTATTAAATTTTTCCGGTTGAATAAATGTATAGTTACTTAAATACAAATTACGATGTAACAGGGCCTGCCTTATTTAACTCATCATAATCATCATTATCAACCCATATTCGGCTCATTGCTGAGCTCGATTATCTTCTCAGAATGAGAGGGGTAAGGCCAATAGTCTATCACGCTAGCCCAATGCGAATTGGCAGAATTCGCACACACAGATAATTAAGAAAATTCTCAGATAATATGCAGGTTTTCTCACGATGTTTTTTCTTCACCGTTTGAGGCAAACAAGTTAGAGGGGCATGCCCTGGACCGGATTCGAGCCCACACCCTCCGGAATCGGAGGCAGAGAATCATACCCACTGGGCTGCCACAGCTCTCATTTTAACTAGTGATTAATTATTTAACTTTTATTTTCATTTTGTAAAAAAAATATGTACCAGAGAAACTGATGATGGTATTAACAACGACGGGTTGAACTGGTTCACCGTCCGTAGCAATCAACGTCATTTGGTGATTTTCGATGGTGATTTGGGCAGGGCAAACTGAAGCAAAGGCGTTAATAACTCTGAACCTATATCTTTTGCCAGGCGTAATGGTGAACACCTCAAGAGGAGTGTTTGTCATAAATCCAGTATTGGGGTCTCTGAACTGTCCTTTTCCATTAACGAGAACATTTTCAGGGTCTTGACCTGTGTTAACAGCTAAACGACCTGGGAACCTTTCAGTTGCATCTTCGTGAAGCCAATCACTGATCAACATAACATGTGTGGTCAGATCATAATCATACAGATGACTATTGGGGTCTTTGGAAGGCGGTTGCCTAACAATTACGCTTCCGTATATACCATCCAGTTTCTGAAGACCAGTGTGTGCGTGCCAGAAGTGGGTACCTGCGTTTCCTTTCCATTGATACCTAAAATTATAAAATGTTGTCATAACTCTAGGAAAATCTTACTTAGCGGTGGGTAATTTGAATCGTGAGGGAATATGACTCATTGGATATTCACCACATTGTCAAGCTTATTTTAGACAACACCTTGTTATGGTGATATCATATCTACTTCCTTTTTACCTGATAACCTTGAAGACAAAATGAAAGAGTTGTGATTTTAATACTCAGTCTATCAGAATACAGATACAGTTAAAAATACTGAAATAATTATACCTGAATGTGTTTCCTTGCTGAATAGGACACTGAGTTACAAATGGTACTCCGTCATAATATTGGGTGCCTCGCTGCCAGATGCCGTGCCAGTGAATGGTTACTTCCATACCTTCCAAGTGATTCTCGACATCAATAACAACCCTGTCGTTCTCGCAAACTTGGATAGATGGACCGGGTAACATTCTGTTGACGGTAAGGATACCACGTTCTACTCCATCGGCTAACACACATTGGCAGTGTGACCAGACCGCGTTGGTTGCGTTGGGTGTACATAACTGGCAGGCTCTGAAATACCATAAAGATTATATTTTATTATTAAATATAACAGTTATTTCTCAAAAAATCTTTGTAGAAGGATCCGATTTTTAAAACAATTTAATTAATGAGCTTGTTAAGCATTTGTTTTGAAAACTTAAGAAAGAATATTTTATTCTATTAATTCATACTAAATTTATTTCATATTTATTATTATTTTTTAGGAAATAAAAAATAATAAATAATTTAAAGAAATAGGTAAATATCTTTTTGTGTAGAAACCGAAAGGATTGTGGATTTTCATTCTCCTCCTAACAAGTTAGCCCGCTTCCACCTTAGACTGCATCATCACTTACCATCAGGTGAGATTGTAGTCAAGAGCTAACTTGTAAATATTTAAAAAAAAAAAATCCGGAATGAAAAACTACAAAAATTGTGCAGATATTAGGGCGTTGATTGCTTAGTCACGGACTAATCTGAATGAAATTCTGCAATGGATGAAAATGTGATTGAAACTCTGAATTTTTGACAATGACTCGTAGTACATAAAGTCTGGTGTAACTTAAGTTACTTTTTTGATTTTCCCACAGTTATGATGTCTCTGCGGATGATATCGCGTGGAAAAACAAAGTAAATTATCTTATCTTATCTTATCTTATCTTATCTAAATTTTAATAATTAAAAAGTCAAAAAGTGTTGACTTTAAATCATAATAATATGAAGTTATATGTCATATTTACGTTTCTATATACACAATAATTGTGTGGAATGATATAATAATACTCGTATTACTTACGCTCCTAATACAGTGTAGAACTCCAGAGTGAAGTGGTAGTAACAAATTCTTGGCGGTTCATCTTCCCTGCATGCTCTAGCGCACTCATCAGGGGCTGACAGCGCTGGGTTCCTTCTCAGTTCAGCGGTTGCACTGCTTGTGAAGTCCAAATGTTTCAGCGACAGCTTGCCATTCGCTTGCCTTGCCAATGGTGGTAGTGGATTATTTCTGAAGTTACCACTGAGCGGACCGCTGCCGCTTGTTTGTACAAATGGGTTCTGCGATGGATCTATCGATCCGAAAGGATTGTAAGGTTCGTTGCTACTCGGATGGGTTTGCACCAGTCCGTGTGTAGAGGCGAAGGAATTACTGTTCTCGCGGAAGGGTGTCGCTGTGCCTGCCTGCCACCATGATGCTGATGTTGACTGGTCATCCGGGGCGTTGATTGCTTCTGTAATCAAGAAAAACAAATTTTATAACCGACATTCTTTTATAGCTATAAATGGTACCTATTAACAAGGAGGATAGGGATTTTAATACAAAAATCTAATACTCTTACATAATGTTTTTATAGATCAACATCATGTACAATCTTTTTTTAATGGGAATTTTTAGCTTATATGTATTCACGGTGCTCCAATACTAATTGACTCTGGAACGATTACTATAAGATATTGTCGATAATGATCGGGTCTGATGATATGACGTGCTTTCTTTGGTTTTGTGTGTAACACGACCAACTTTGTCAACTGATACTAAGAATATACTGTACCCAGCAGCACTGAGTTTAACACCACAACTTTCTCGTTATTCTCGTTACATGCTATTCATTATTATTGAATCACAATATTATGTTAAGACAGCTCATATCTACTCAATCATCAGTGACATCAATTATATCATGTACAACATGTAACAAATTAATGAACTCATTTATTGAGTAACTATTGGAAAGATCATTAAATAACACGACGCAATTGAAAACGTCCGATCAGTGCTTGATTAATTTGAACACTAAATTAACAGGTGAATGTGTATTTAATGTTTTGATTTCATTTACTTTTCTTATTTCATTATATAATTCGAACATAATAATTAATTGCCGTGTAGTTCTTGTTTGTGATTTGAATTGTATTAATAAATCATTTGTTGAGTTAAACCATGTATCGAGACCTCTATATTGATATGTCCATTAGATTAGATGTATGCACTGGTATACAAATCAACTCTGTATTGTTAGTACCGGTGCTTTTATGCAAATAATTTGTATTATAGAACGAGTGATTGCGACTGACAGACAGCTCTTTAAGGCATATCCAAGTTTACTGTGTGGAGTTTGGATTGTGATGACCTTGGCAGGTCAACAAAGATTTAAAGGCTCCAGATATTCATAAAACAAACGCTTGATACTTGAATGGCAGAGAACCTAGACGCTTAAAACCTGATAACTCCCAGAGCCATCATGGTCTATCGTCCATAATTGGCTACCGCACCGTAGGTGTAGGTGGTAGGAGCATGGGCTGATAAAATACATTCAACCTTAATAAAATGAGGTATATCTGGCTCTCCTCATCATCATCATCATATCAGCCGATGGCCGTCCACTGCAGGACATAGGCCTCTTGTACGGACTACCGAACATCACAATTCTGAGCCGCCTGTATCCAACGAATCCCTGCGAGTCGCTTGATTTCGTTAGTCCACCTGGTGGGACGTCGACCTACATTGCGCTTTATAGTGCGAGATCGCAATTCCAGCACCTTGGAGCCTCAAAGTCTATCACCACTTCTAACTATATGCACCGCCCATTGGCACTTCAGCTTCGCGACTCGTTGAGCTATGTCGGTGACGTTCTTCTGCGGATCTCTTCATTTCTGATTCGATCATGCAGATATATTTCAAGCATAGCTCGTTCCATCGCTCGCTGTGTGACTTTGAGCCTTCATATGAGGCCCATAGCTCTGCTTCTACTATTAGATATAAAAGTCAACTCTGTATTGTATTTTGTACAGGTGCTTTTATGCAAATTAGTATTAGAATACTTGCGAATGCGCTGTCACGATTGTTTTGCAATAACAACACTTTAAAGGGACTCAGTTGTTCTATCTATCCTTAAATACAAGGACTTTTACTTCCTCGTTGATTATCGCGTGTTACATTTTCTGCTAGTCTTGTTCCATATTTCGCCTGGCGTTACATTTAATTGGACATTTTGTTAGATACAATCGCATTTCATTTCAACATTTTGTTACTCAACAGTGGTTTACTTCGGTACAGCAAGTTTTTATGTTATACCTCGGCTTAGGATCCCCGACCCTGAACTGACTAAACTTTTACTTCCTTATTATACATTAACTTTGTCATGCGGTAACAAAGATTTTTTTTGTTGATTTATTTTAATTTATATTACAATTTGTTTCTTGTAACGCCAACGCTGATTTATTATCAACATTTGGTGACCTTAGTAATATTTAATTGTAGGATATTTTTTCAATGTTCGGGTGGCTTATGAGTCAAATTATTTTATAAATTATTCAAAGATTTTTTGTTTAATCTTATTCACATTTTTCCTTTTTAGATATTTTCAGGACTACTGTTTTAAAAGTTACTGACCTTGAATTAAGTTTATAAACTGCTGTATTTAAAGTTTTTTTTTATTCATTACAAGTTAGCCCTTGACTACAATCTCACCTGGTGGTAAGTGATGTAATCTTAGATGGACGGGCTAACTTGTTAGGAGTAGGATAAAACCCACACGTCCTACCGTTTCTACACGACATGATTAAATTGCTTGACGTCTTTGTCGGCAGGGTGGTAACTAGCCACGGCCGAAGCCTCCCAGCAGTAGACCTGGACCTATTAAGAAAACCTCAATCGGCCCAGTCTAGGATAGAACGCAGGACCTCCATCTTGTAAATCCACCGCGCATACCACTGCGCCACGAAAGCCGTCATGGTATGTAGTATATAATTATTAGATTATCATTTGGTTTTGAAATAAAATAAGAAAAGAAACAGAGAATCTACATTAACCGTATTTACTAAACTTAGGATATAGAACAAAAAACAATATAGAAATCACTGAACAAAGAAGGAAGGAGGCGGAAAATTAAGATTACGCTTAGTTCGAAGCAACGAATAATCTTTATTAAATTATCATTATAATAAGAAGACAAAAGTAAAGAAATAAGTAATCCGAAAAAATGGGTGATGTAACTATTGTTAAATTACCATTATTTCTGTGAATCTAAACTTTTATTTTTATAGTTAGCTATTCGACAAACACTTATAAATAAAGCCCTAGGTTTTTTTAACGATTGTAAAAATGCTATGAACCACAATATAATTAATACAAGGGTAACAGGGCTCTATAATGTTTACTACTTATTTGTACATAACGTGTAGTATAATTATTTGACCAGTAATAAATGCAGTCAATGTTTTGACCTCATGCTTTTAGAAAGTTTCTTTTTTTCGTTCAAGTACTTTATTTATTTCACATCAATCAGGAATTCAGCAATTTCGCAATTTTATGCTTTTATCCTGTTTTATTTTAAAATGCAAGTATATAGAAGACGTGATAGTCATGTGCATTTTAAGCTATTAATTATTGTGTCTCAAACGATAAAGGAAACTTGAATTCCTGATTCTCCACGTGTATGAAGTCTGCCAATCCGCATTGGGCCGGTGTGGTGGACTGTTGGCCTAATCCCTCTCATTCTGGGATTATACTCGTGCTCAACGGTCGAAAATGGTTTGTTAATGATGATGATGATGATGATGATGATGATGATGATGATGATGAAA
The DNA here is from genome assembly GCF_947172395.1 of Bicyclus anynana. NCBI lineage: Eukaryota > Metazoa > Arthropoda > Insecta > Lepidoptera > Nymphalidae > Bicyclus > Bicyclus anynana. Next base: position 13,698,626 of record NC_069087.1, read on the forward strand.
TGTAACTATGTATACACGCGCCATTATTACCGCCATGTGCATTATTTAGCTAACGGAAGAGTCAACCGTTATTATTATGATAGTCGCTATAATCAATAAGTACTGAAAAATACATATTGAAAAGTTTCAATGAAAACTTTTTGGAAACTTTAGCTTGGCCATGACGACTTAGGTTCTAAAGCAGGGTAACCAATATTTCTTTTGATTTTTTATAATTTTTATGAACGTAATTAAAGCAAAAATTTGGTATTGCCCTAGAATATATTATAGACAACAGTTCAAGGTACTACTAGAGCTTTCAAAATTTATTAACTGTAGACACATATTTTATAGTTTGATTTAGCTTGTGGTCGCTTGATCATTATCGATTCCGTATAATGTTTATTACCTGAGCTTTAAGACTAGTTGAATACAAATTCATTAGAGACCTAAATTATCCAAACAGCTGTCTACAGAACGATCTAGATTTTGCCATTTTTGAAACACGTAATTTGCTTAATATTATCCGAAGCAATTTTGTCAACTTAGGAATTGTGCAACCATAGTATCAGGCGTCAATTTACTACAGACAAAAATATTCAATCTACAAATTAAATACTACCTACTGGGAATTAATTAAATAAAGCTTATCCATGTCGACTCTCTATCTACAAACGCTAAAAAGTTAAAAAAATGTGTGTGAATGTCAAATCCGATCGATAACTTGATTACGTGACTTGTTGATATCGAATATCATTCCCATACTTTTTTAATTTTCGAAGGATTTGCGATTATAGAAAGAGAATCGACGTGCCACTTGGCTACACCTACAGGCCCTGAGGTCAATTTAGTGAATTTTTTTTTTTATTATTCTTTACAAGTTAGCCCTTGACTACAATCTCACCTGATGGTAAGTGATGATGTAATCTTAGATGGAAGCGGGCTAACTTGTAAGGAGGAGGATGAAAATCCACACCTCTTTCGGTTTCTACATGGCATCGTACCGGAACGCTAAATCGCTTGGCGGTACGTCTTTGCCGGTAGGGTGGTAACTAGCCACGGCCGAAGCCTCCCACCAGCCAGACCTGGACCAATTAAGAAAATCTCAATCTGCCCAGCCGGGGGTCGAACCCAGGACCTCCGTAATGTAAATTCACCGCGCATACCACTGCGCCACGGAGGCCGTAAAAAGAATGAAATGGTTGATGGCTTCAAAAGTCGCAGTTCGAAACAGCTGCGATAAGCTCAATCGCTCTCAGGGTACGAAATGTCGAAACATTATGAAATCGCTATGGATTTAAGAGCTTGTGGTCAGGCTCCTGCTGGCCTATTTTGGTCTATATTTTGGTCTTTTTATCAACCTTTTCAAAAAAACATCAAATCAATTGACAAAATGTCATTGTACTGCGTGATATTCAAGCAACCATTAAAAAAAAAAATGGATGACATTTTTACACAAAATCTCAATTTTTAGTATATCTCAACTACGAGTAGCATACGTATTGTATGTTCTGGTATAATATAGGCGACAGACTTTTCACTTAATATTCAAACTTCTAGCTTGACTTAAAATTAGGGTTGTCACGGTAAATTATAAATAAAAAATCTTATATATATTTACTTACTCGTTTAGGTACTCATAGGTAGACGTATGCTAAATATGTGTTGCGTGGTATTTACATTTTCAACGATTATTATGATTACCGACGCAAATTAATTATATAGGCGAGTGAGTATCCAATTACATTCTTTGCATATTATATAAGCACCTAAAGTAACGATGTACCTGCGTTTATTCAGTTATATGTTGTTACCATTCATATTGGTCAAGACTACCAAGCACTACCTCTAAACCTTGATTACAGAGTTTGTCTTGCACTACCCTTTCAAGCATAAAAACTCTTTGATGCTGGTTAAATTAAAATAGCATTAACACATGTACTGTAAGCTATAACTTAATCGTTATAATTATAATAAAATACAATTGCGGTAAATTAAAGTAAAAACACGAGTGCATAATACCTACGATTGTGAACCTAATAGCGGTGCAATAAAATCCACGTTACGAGCAAGTGTGGTGAAAAAAAATTTATTCAATTGGTTCAAGGTAAAAATGCATTGATAATAACTGATAAAGGTGCAAGGATTTCTTAGCCAACTACGTACATGTAATTTGTTTAGTAGGTTTTCGATCAAGTATGATAATGAGCGGAACCGCGGTATTTTCCGTTCCGTTTGACTGCTTACAAAGTGAACGCCCCAAATTAACTAAAAGTGTTATTGCGCAGTGTTATATAAACTATTTTTTTTCGACGACAAATTTTAGTTGAATTTTTCTGATTGTGTATTTGTGCATCTAAGCTAAAAATTTTAGTTATATTTTTTTAATTTTTGTACTCCTATTTGTGTATTTTGCATTAAGCAGCCTTTAAAATCCGTCCGTCGTCGTCTGTTCCGTGTGGTCGGTTATATGACGAAGGGAATGGTGGAATTACTTTTTATAGGAACGTCTCTCTAAGGGTGTGTGACTCGTACCTTGAAGCGGCAAAATTTAATAGCAAGATTCTTTGTAATCGTGGCCAAAAAATACTACTGCTATTCTTATTTCTGACACTAAACAGCAGACGTATTTCGGTTTGAAGAGCTGCCAGTGAAATTGCAAATAGTTACGGGACGCGTAACACTTCGTAAAATTTTTCCATCCATTTCCCATCAAGGTTTTGTTGACCAGTTTAAGACAAATATCAAATCTTTGACTAAGTTAAGTGTCCTAGGAGTGACCAATAGTCATGCAATGCTGAAGAAATTACATCTTATATCAAAAATCAATTTCTTCATCTATTTCAGCTTCAGCAAATTCAAACAAAGTTACGCTTACAACGCCATATGCTAACACATTTGGAATTCAATGCGATAATGATTGCGAGTGCGTGTTGCATTACAACCCTAGCATTGATTCATTTCATTACCTTCGAATATTGACGAGGAAAACTTAGTTGTATAATATTATGAAATTTGATTACAGAGATACCTGTAAGAAGTCTTAAATGGAGACTTAACTGTAACTATAACTCACATCTAAAATAAGTCTTAGAAGTCAGTTAAGTAAGTTAATTGTATTAGTGATATCTACGGAATCGCCTTTTTATGAGGCGATTCCATATTCAAAAAATCGATTCACTGATAGATATACTGTATCTCAACTTACAAGTGGTGGTGGTGGTAGCAGGTACTTTTTCTTTTATATTTTTATCACTTATTTTAGTGTTTGAATTCTGATCGAATTGGAATCTCTTTCTTCTATTAGTGTTTGTATAGGAAGATTGGGATAGACGTCTTAAAGTGTCATTTGTGGTGTACCAATAATCAATATTCTTCAACGAATATCACACTTTCTTCAACTTCGCATTCTATTTTTGCTTTGTTACATTTGTTCTTTACCATAAATGTCGTGTGTCTCAGGGAAAGATTTTTCCTGGATGAAAGGTACTCTATGTTCTTTTCTGAAAGCCAACATGCTTATAAATTTCATGTTTAGATTGTTAAAACGTTTCAAACAAAGTTACTTTAGAGTTTAAAGTATTAGTTTAGATTATTCATTTTTAATGTTCTTTATTTATTTCTTATTTTTTGTGTGCAATAAATTATTTCTTCTTATCTATACTAATATTATAAAGAGGAAAACTTTGTTTGTATGTTTGTTTGTTTTTTGTTTGTAATGAATAGGCTCAAAAACTACTGGACCGATTTTAAAAATTCTTTCACCATTCGAAAGCTAAATTATCCACAAGTAACATAGGCTTAATTTTATTTTGGAAAAAAATCCGTAAGATATTTGGGGTTTTCGGACACAAGGTGTAAAAAAATCAACCAGAAAAGTAGGGTAGGGGTAAGTAGGAGTAGGGTAGGGGTACGGGTAGGCTAGGGATAGGCTAGGTGTAGGATAGGGGTAGTGGAAAGTTTACATCGAGTTTCACGCGGATGAAGTCGCGGGCGTCGGCTAGTTATTAATATGGATGTATTCGTACTATAACCTGTATCACTCAGACTATAGAGAATTCATTAAAATCTTATTCATAAAGGTTAATGTAGAAGTCTAGTTGCCACAGCACTGAGAAAAATACATAACAAACTGTTAAACAACAGTGTTGTCCTTCCTTTTGATTATGTCCTGAAAAACTCTGACTTTATAGTTCAGTACGTTTCCTAAATTGCATTGGTCATACAAACATTGTTCTAGTAGGCGTAATCATAATCAATAATACTTTACAATAAAGGTCATCACTTTCGTTTTTCAATTAGCACCTACTGGATTGGGCGCAATAAAACTCATTATCTCGGAGGCCAACTAATATTATAGCACTTGGCGTTCCACGGACTGTTATAAACAATGCCAATTGCTATTTACACTTACTGGTAATATCAATCATACTTGTATCATTAGTAGCGATTGTTGCTATAAGGTTGCTATCAGATCTTGCGTATGAACTTCAAACGGTCATACTTTGACTGTTTGTTTCAATAAAGTTTTAGAAAACGTATATGAGCATTAGACGGATGAAATTGATTTACAAAAAATAGATATTTCTTTAATAAAATGGATTTCCTGATGTCGACTATCTATCTATATAGTCAAACATCTATCTATCTAGATATTAGACATCAGGGAATCCATTTCGTTAGCGATATTACCCACTGTCTCTGTGCATACGTTCTTCGGACGCCTCTGTTGGATTAACACTAACGTAGAGGGGCTTTAACTCGTACTACCGTTCTTCGTTGTGTATTCGCGTATATTTACCATAAAAAGCGGGCCCTATAAGAGCCCCCACGGTGAATTTTTGCATGTATGAAGTCCACGCCACTTTTTGGAGGAAGGAAAGTCTTTAGTTCTCGAGGTCTTTAGTACTCTGCTTAGGATTAATATCAATAATAATTGTAGACACTCCATTATGAATTTTTATTATTAATATTCCGTCCGAAAAGTTGATACCGATGTGAATGTAGAAGTTTTTTCTTGTTTCGACAGTCGAAACAACGAAACAGTTAAAAACTAGGATTACCTTGAATGATTGATTGAGCTGAAATCTGTTAGGATTTGCTCAAATGGTGGCCGTAGAGCTTTATGTAGCTGTCCTTCTATTTTTTGTAATAAAATTCCCAATACCCAAAACTGCTGAAAGCTTCGATTTCCGGCTCTGAATAAAAAACCCGGATTCAAAATAGGCTTACAACCTTGAGGTCCGCGTAATGCTACCGAATAGTTATTGTTAGTAAATATATTTTAGAGACCACTAGTGACAAGCTTTAACTGTTTAACAATTATTTTTTGAATATATGATTAAATCATTGCATCATTTTCATCATTGATCACTAACTGATGTCTACTATTAGATATAGCCTTTTGCATGGACTCCCAAACCAACACTGCGCTTTCTGGTGCGGGGTCGCCTGTCCACCAACGTCCATCGGCTCTTCGAACTATGTGGCCTGCCCAATGCTACTTTAGCTTCATATTATTGTACATTCACATAATAATCGTCGCTTCTCGCAGTCTGTTTCGTTTAGATCTTTGATATGCAACAGATATAAATGCAATTATCATGTTAGGAGATTTATACGTAGGTATAGTTGAAGAATGCCGTGTTTTAAGGTTTCTACGCGAAGTAAGTCGCGATCATCCGCTAGAAATGTATACACTACAACTTTGTATAAAGATTTTTCTACTATTTCATCATGCTCTGCCACAATATCAAGCCAGTTTTGTGTTTTATTTTTATCATCTAGAAATTCGCTGTTAGTTGCAGTTAATTATTTTGTAAGCACATAATACGAAAGAGTAATTACTATAAATTTTGCTAATAGTTTGATTTCAAAAAGATTTAGACTAATATTCATAGCGATTCACGTTAGAGACGTGGTCTATTCTATAGATAATATTAAGCTGAGACAACATAATTATATTGCTAAATTCACTGGGAAAAAGTTAGTTTCACGTTATTATTCTTTAAGTTTTGATTGCTACTTAATGCACTGGTGAGAAAATAGATGTTTTACTCACTGCACCTAGACAATCGCGTGCGTCCGACCGTTAAGAGAGAAAGCAGTCACTTTAGCGATGCTTAATACTTAAATCGAGTTTATTCTCAACTAACGATGGACATACGGGTTGTAAAATAAAAAGACACGCTTTGTACGTGCGGTCGAGAGAGATTTCCTTTTGTTAGTATCAAGTAAGTTGCACGGTTGCTTTTAAATATATTGTTTTCTTTTAATTGTATACAGGTCTTTAGGAAAAGGGTTTCATTATCTACGTCATTATCTGACAATTTTTAGTCTGTAAAACCTAGGTATGTAGAATATAACTTACGTCCACAATGCTGTTGTAAAGCGTGATTTGGGCTCATGGATATTGTAAATATCACTCATTGTTTTTAACCGACTTCCAAAAAGGAGGAGGTTCTACGTTCGGCTGTATGTTTTTTTTTATGTATGTCTAGCGATAATTCCGTCATTTGTGGACCGATTTTGAAAATTCTTTTTTTGTTTTGAAGGGTTTGATTCCATTTTTTTCATGTCAGGATCTGATGATGGCATCTTGGAGAAATCGAGGGGAACTTTCGAAAATCGTAGGGACGGCTAGTGCGTTTGTTTGTGTTTTCATAAGGTATTTTAAACCACTACAATTTTATGATCAGTTTGAAGGCGGTGCCAATCCAGTGTCATGTTTTAATTAAAGCCGTTTCTGAAAGAACCACAGAAATTTTGTAATTTAAACGGCTTAAATAAAAACATCACTGGCTTGGCACCGCTTTCAAACTGATCAGAAGGTAGCACATAGGCAAGATGTTATTTTTTGCTTTTTAGTTTAGGTTAATATTTGAGTTGGAAGTCGGTTGAATTTTTTTTATTAATATTTTTAGCTAATGTTAACGGCCAAGCCTCATTATTAAAGGAGGGAAGACATATTCTTTTATGATTGAAGTTAGTTAGACCCATTACAACGTGGTGACAATGTTTGTATCTTGTAACGATCTCTATTAGATGTTTTCCATGACTATCAACGACGTAACATACTCTTCGTATCATTGATTTTCCATTTGAACAAAACATTACAACAATTTGGGTTGAGAAATTTAATTTTTTTTGAATTATATATTTAAAAGCTCAGTATTTGTCATCTCGACCCAGAACCTAGTGATGAAGATTAGTTTAATTACTGTAAAGTTAATAAATGAAACTTATTTGACGTAAATAGTTTGTTGTTTCTACTAATAGCTCTTTATTCAGCTCAATTAAGGCTTAATAAGCTAGTAAATCAACAAATAAACAGACCGATTAGCTAAATTGAACAATGATTAACTAAGTTTCAGAAAATCTATATATGGAGGCGATTGCTAATTTTTCCGAAACAGCTGCCCGGTAAGTAAACGATCGCTTGTGGCGACGTTTTGACTTTGACATGAAATTAATTTGATGTCAATAAGGCGAGCCTAGTGTAACCGTTCGTTTCAATTTGCAACTGTTGCATGACAAGTTTGTTAGTTGTGAAGTGAGTTTTATCTTAATTTATGTTTCGCCCACGTGAGATAAAGTTTACGGTGGAGCAATAATAATTGACACTCATATAAGTATAGTTGAAGCAATAATAATTGACACTTCTAAGATTACTTTGATCCGGAAATCATCTGACAAAGTGTTTTAAATAACTGTTACAGTCAAATAATAATTGACACTTCTAAGATTACTTTGATCCGGAAAACATCTGACAAAGCGTTATAAATATCTGTTAATGTCAAATTATTGGTAATATTGACATTGCGGATATAGAAAAAGAACGAAAATTAATTAAAAATATACGTGAGATATCGTTCACAATGGAGCAATATAATTGACACATATTAAAATGACTTTGATCCGGAAATCACCTGAAAAAGCGTTTTAAATGTCTGTTACTGTCAAAGTATGGGTAATATTAACATAGCGGACATTGAAATAAAGTCGATAATTTATGAAAAATTTACATGAGAAGCAATTTAGGGTGCGGCAATAATGATTGAAACTCTTGTAAGGTATGGGGTTTGATCCGGAAATCACCTGACAAACCGTAACACATATCTGTTACTGTCAAATTATTGGTATTATTGACATATTAGGCATTGACATAAAAGTCAAAAATTAATTGAGAAAATGAGGAAGGCGATGGATTGTGTCTGGTGGTGCTAAGAAAGGTTTATATCCAGCAGTGGGCAAATACAGGCTGATGAGAGTTTCTGAGTTAAATCGTGCTAACAACAAAAAATCTTTGAGAAACAAAAATCAAATCTCATTCATCATCATCATCATCATCATCTCAGCCGATGGACGTTCACTGCAGGACATAGGCCTTTTGTAGGGACTTCCAAACATCACGATACTGAGCCACCTGCATCCAGCGAATCCCTGCGACTCGCTTGATGTCGTCAGCCCACCTGGTGGGGGGTCGGCCAACACTGCGCTTACTAGTGCGGGGTCGCCATTCCAGCACTTTGAGACCCCAACGTCCATCGGCTCTTCGAACTATGTGCCACTTCAGCTTCGCAACTCGTTGAGCTATGTCAGTGACTTTGGTTCTCGACTTCCAGCCTCTCGAACAAGCCTGTTTCCGAAGTCTGATTACTATAATATAATATTAGTTTTTGATGTCTAAAAGCTAATATTCTCAAAAAAAAAGTAGTACCGAAAAGTACAGTACCAAATCAGTCTCGCACTTAACCGGTAAATTTTTGACGAGTGGCACGAAGCATTATTTAAATACGTTTTATCACTCGAGATTGATCTACTTTTGCTCGATGAATTATTCATTTACATGATTGTAATACGTGTCGTAAAGTCGAACTAGATTAACATTCCTCGGTTAAGATAGAGTTCCGTAATATACAGGCTGTGTACCGTATCCTTTTACTCATTCAATTGAAAGTACCATTCAAATCAAGTTATTAACGTCATCTTTACTAATATTATAAAGCTGAAGAATTTGTTTGTTTGATTGAACGTGCTAATCTCAGGAACTACTGGTCCGATTTGAAAAATTCTTTCAGTGTTAGATAGCCCATTTATAGATGAAGGCTATAGGATATATATTATCCCCGTATTCCTACGGTAACGAGAACCACGCGCGTAAAACCGCGCGGCGTCAGCTTGTTCTTCATATAAACTTATATTACAAAGAGGTAAAGGTCTATGAGTTTGTAAGGGGTCATCTCTGGATCTAATGAACCAATTTTGAAAATTATTTGTGACTGTTATAAACTATACTTTGTCTCCTTATTCACAAAGAAAAGGGAACTATAATAGGTAAATCCGCGGGCTTGCTTGGTATAGGATGCTTGAATATATTTTTTAGTCTTATAACTTTTAACACTGCCTAAAAGTAGTTATTTCACATTCGATCATGATGTACAGAGTTCGTTCTGTTCATATAATTATTTGTAATAGTAGAATGTTTTATAATCGAATGAAAATTGTATTACAGAAAAAAGAAGAAGAAATATATAATATTTATTGGTTCGGAAAATACAAAAACGAAAAACAAGAATTGGCATATTATTGCTTCAACTATTATCCTGTAGCATTTACCTATACCAATAGCTTTTTGTCCAACTTAATATAACTTTTACGAAATCGCAGTTAACTTGTAAGGGAAGACCAAACTAGATAAGATAGAGATAGATAGAACTAGAAACAAGAGAACTACTATTCTAGATAACTAGATAAGTTTAAATGTTAAACAATGCTCACGGGTCGCTTTTGCACGACTCCATTCGACCCCTATTCATCCCTTCTAGATTAAGAATGATAGCTAGAGAAAGATATTGTAGAAAATGTTTTCTTTGTTAATTCAGCGGGATGAGAGAAATGGATTTTTAATAGAAGTTTGTGAAATTACGATTTTTTTAATTAACTGTGTAACTTTACTCTCGAAATATGTATTAACTATATAAAAAAGAGGTAAAGTTTGTGAGGTTGTAGGACCTTTGGATCTACTTAACCGATTTTAGAAATTATTTTACTAATGGAAGTTAACAGTGTCTTATTATATACGTTACGTAACGGGAACTATGCAAGCGAAACCACGGGACGACTCATCATCATCATCATTATCAACCCATATTCGGCTCACTGTTGAGCACGAGTCTCTTCTCAGAATGAGACTGGTTAGGCCTTAGTCTACCACGTTGGCCCATTATAACGGAGTGTAAGACTTCACACACGAAGAGAACTAAGAAAATTCTCAGGTATGCAGGTTTCCTCACGATGTTTTTCCTTCACCATTTAAAACAACATCATATTTAATTTCTTAAAATGCACATAACTGAAAAGTTAGAGGTTCATGCCCTGGGCCAGATTCGAACCTACGCCCTCCGGAATCGGGGGCAGATATCATATACCTATGCACTGAGCTATCACGGTTCAGTGCTAGTTAGTGGCTGCTAGTTTTCTATAATTCTGAAGTGTTATAAACATTTAAAGTAATTTTTCAATATAGACGCTGTTAAAGGTTGCATAAGCAACACAAAAAAGGGTTCTGCACCAGTTAGTAATTGTTATTCTAGTATTGGGTCAGTGTTATACAATAGCGGTCCCAATAATCATAATTGATCACTTCAATGCTTATTAGGTGATAATTATTAAATGTTGTATTAATAATTTAATGGATTTAATGATACAATTACACACACTACATTAAACTCCTTGGCACGCTATTGCATAATGATTACTACAGTTTCCCACGCGGAGATTTGTTTATAAATAAAAGCGATTTTTCATTCTTTATTTTCCATTATTAGAATTTAATGGTTTAGTTCTACATAAAGTTCTCAAGGTCTGTTTGTGGTCTCGTTCCAAATAGTGTTCTTCAGTAGCGAGTTTAGAATTATATTGCAAATTTAAATTTCGAATGCAACTTCCTTAATCGCCTGAAAAGCCCCTGGTCTATTGCCAGGATTTTTTTTAATTACTGGTTTTACAGCTGTAGGTTCTAGCCCTTTTAAGCCTATAGATTAGTGTGACGCACACATTTGTGTTGTGACACTAAGCCTTTGTTGCTGCCCTTGTTGTCCCACCGTTGTTGACAGCAATAAAACAGTGGCAACCCATTTACACAACATGAACCACGCCTGGTGGAAATAGTTTTTTCATGTAGGTAAATTTTTAAAAATATCTTTTGTTGTAATCTTGGTTTTGTATATGAAATATGATCGCATGATAAGGTACATAGTGCTGGTATTTAACAGTTTCGACGTTCAAGTGTAGGTTTGATAATTCAAAGTTACCGGCAATAAATTACCGATTTTTCGCGTTGTTCGTAAATATCAAATTATTCGAAGTTCGAAAATTCCTCAATTTTGGTGGGTACTTTTGTCGCCGATTTTGAGGGTATTCTACAGACTGCCTCACCGCGCTCGGAGCTGTGAGCGCCCTGTCGTCAGTCGCTCGCCAATTGTATTGTCAACCTTTCGCCTATTCGTCGGACATTTTTTCGCTTCGTATTCGCTGCCCGTTTATTCGGAACGGGCGTTCAATTCGGGTGACAATATAATCATCGATATTATTTAATATTTGACATCGTTTGATCTTGTAATAAAAAGACAAGGTGTAAAAAGGCCGCGGCCAAGTGGGTGTGCGCGTCAACACGTGTCGGCGTGGGAGCTGGACTCCAGCAGCAGGGCTCAAGAAGATCATCGAAAGGTAGGTGGTTTGTTTGAATTGCCTTTCATTTCGGTGATAAAAGCCTGCCCATTAGAATGGAGGAAACTTTCGAACAAACTCCTTCCACCAGCACCTAACATTCGTTTAAAATACAGTCCACTAAAATCACTCCCCGGGGGAATCTCCCCCACATTTATTGGCCTTCGTAGCCAGATATTAAGTTTTCTTTATTCTATTATATTCGAAACACCCCGCCATACACGTATTTTCCTATATTTTACAACCTAAAATCATTATAATCGGAATTCGAATGACGCCATACCTATTGTTTCATTCTTTGTTCGTTCTTCGCATTCAAAGTTAAATTATACAGGTCAAGTTCTAGATGATCCATTTATTTCGTTGAAAACTGCATAATACAATAATAATAATAATTAGTGTCGCGTATATTTCGTTACTCATAAATAATAATATACTTAACTCATTCTAATAATCTAAGTATTCGTAAAAGTGATAGGTAATTTTTATTACGAAGTGAGGTACCTACCTACCTTACTAATTTTCGTTAGTTTCGCCAGTTATTATACTGTTCCGTTCGTATTATTTTATCTTAAATATATCGTAATTGTTTGTAATTGTTGTATATACCTACTCGAGGTGTATTGAATTAGTTCATTTTAGTTCGTTTTAGTTTTGAGATTACGTTGAGTGAAGTAAGTTCGATCGGATTCATGTAGCATTTATACCATACGATACGATTACGACTCACGACATTGTTCGAAAATTTATGTTAATTTTTCATTTTGTTTTTTTTTTTATATTTGAGTTTAGTGTTTTCGTGTAGTAAGCCGTTCCGTAGTGGGCACGGCAGTGAATACGCCAAGTTCGGTAAATAAAAAATATTTTTTTATTCTTGAACTTTTTTATTATTATTTTTTTTTTATTTTTATTTATAGTTTATTAATTATTTTACAATATGACGGAATCAACAGAGCACGCTGCTTTAATGCATCGCAGAGGTTGCATCGAGCGCGAATTGAATACTATAATTGAGTTAGGTATGGAGGTAAACTCAGACGTGAATTCTTATCGAAAATTTATGGTTTCTTGTATGGGACTCGCCCGTATACAGGACCAATTTGAACAAATTCAATCGTCTATTGAAACTTTGGAACTGGAAAGTACAAAGGTTTTGAAACCTGAACATAGCAATATTCGTTCGACTTTTAATGACTTAATTAGAGAAATTATGAGTATTAAATTCGGTTTAGAGGAATCTACTTCCGAACCAAAACCGGAAGTAAATCAAAATTTAAATTCAAATTATACTGCAGTAAAATTACCGCCTTTATCGGTACCACCTTTTTCCGGTGATTACAAAGAGTGGAATTCTTTTAGTGATTTGTTCTTATCATTAATCGATCGCAATAAAGATCTTTCAGATGTAGCTAAATTTCAATATTTATTATCGTACGTTCGTGGCGATGCTAGTAAATTGTTAAAAGGAATGTCGATTACCAGTAGTAATTATAGAAAAGCATGGAGCATTTTAGAATATAATTATAAAAATGAACGATTAATAGCAATGCAACATATGGACGCTTTATATAAACTTCCAAATTTAAATTCACCGTCCGCCTCCGGACTACGCACTATTCTTAGTGGGTTCTTAGAAAACATCGGTGCCTTAGATTCTATGGGTTTTCCTATTGAGGAGTGGGACTTCGTGTTATTTCACATGTTGTATAGAAAGTTGGATCAAGATACGCGACTTAATTTTGATAAATCTATTGCAACAAATCAAGTACCTCGCTTTAGTGAACTCCAAGAATTTTTAAATCGCGAAATAATCGCTTGGGAAAGTTCAAGGTCAACATTACGTTCAACATCACGTTTTGATTCAACGCGTTTTTCAAAAAATCAAGATACGACTCGTGCTAAGTCCTCATTTGTCACTTCTCCGGAATCTAATACTTCAAATAATTTTAAATCAAAATCTGGTAATTCGGTCCAGTCAAATTCGACATGCGTGCTGTGTAAACGTGGTTCGCATTCTTTATTTTCGTGTAATTCGTTCAAGCAAAAAAAACCCTACGACCGTTTCAGATTCGCAAAAGAAAATGGTCTCTGTTTGAAATGTCTTAAGCCCATGCATGATCTTATAGATACATGCGCAAAAATTCGTTGTTCAGTGTGTGATGCTTCTCATCATTGTTCCATGTTACATTTCGCAAATAATTCAAAAACTACATCTGAAGATCTATCGAAATCGGAACTACCCTCAAATGAGTCAACGAATGTCGTCTCTTTGTATTCGACAGATGTCACTTCAAATCACAGTATGGTCTTAATTTCAACTGCTGTAATTTTAATTCGCGATTCATCAGGCAAATTTATTCGTGCTCGAGCTCTTGTCGATCCAGGTTCTGAAGCTTCTTTTATTACTGAAGATCTGGTTACTCGTCTTGGTTTAACTCGTCGTAAGTTAGGTACACCTATTCAAGGAATCGGTGATTTGACTACTTGGTCAAAGGGATTCGTAACGACCGTAGTTAAATCACACACGGCTTCAGGATTAGAATTTACTCTTCGCGGATTAATTCTAAAAAATATAACATACGCTAAACCGTCAAACTTTATTGAGACAAAATCGTGGTCTCATATAAAACATTTACATTTAGCGGATCCAAATTTCAATTTGCCTTCATCTGTAGACATCTTGCTCGGAGGAGATGTCTATGATGATATTTTCGTCGGAGAAATTATTCGTGGGCCTATTGGTACACCAATAGCCATTTCTAGTTCGCTTGGTTGGCTTCTTATCGGAAAAGTCGACCTTAAATTCGTTCGTAATCATGATTCGCATAAAATGATTTCGTCTTTCGTCGTCTCAGATCAAGAAAACAGTCTTGATAATTTAATTCGTAAATTCTGGGAAATAGAGTCTTTTCCAGAACAAGTAGTCCTATCGCCTGATGATCAGCGATTTGAAGAAATATTCGTTCAGTCTCACAAGCGCTTGACATGTGGTAGGTTCATCGTATCACTTCCATTTCGGGAAGGGGAACCATCACTTGGTGATTCGCGTTCGATAGCAATGAAACGCTTACTTTCGATGGAGCGTCGTTTTGCTCGAGATGATCAGTTTCGTAATTTATATTTCGATTTTATGGCAGATTATCTTAAATCTGGTCATATGGAACTTATTCAAAGTGATATTCGACAGCCCCACTACTTCATACCTCACCATGGAGTTGTAAGGCCTTCTAGCTCAACCACTAAACTGAGGGTTGTTTTCGATGCATCGGCTGCGACTCACCAAGGATCGTTAAATGATACTCAACTGATAGGTCCGAAGTTGCAGAACGATGTTGGAGAACTGCTTTGTGGTTTTCGTTTTCATAAAGTCGCCTTTACTGCTGATATACGTCAAATGTATAGACAAATTCTCGTAGATGAAAAACATCAAAATTATCAGCTAATATTATGGCGTACAGACCCTTCCGTTGAGCCTCAAGTTTTTAGACTGAAAACAGTGACTTACGGGCTCTCGTCGTCACCGTTTTTAGCGATTCGTGTTCTTCAGCAACTAGCTATCGATCATCAATCCGAATTTCCGGAAGCTGCTGAAGTTATTCGTCACTCTACTTATATGGATGATGTTTTAAGTGGTTCTGATTCGGTGGAATCCGCTATTCATCTCCAAAATCAACTTTTTGAACTTCTAAAAAGAGGTGGATTTGAACTTCGTAAGTGGTGCTCGAACAGCCCCTTGTTTTTACAACGTCTTTCTGATGAAGTAAAGGAGGTGGAGTCTTCAACAGTCTCCCTTGATGAAGACAGTTCGATTAAAGTTTTAGGCCTAGCGTGGCAGCCCCTGAAGGATGTGTTTGTATATCACGTAGAGCCTCTGCACGACAAAGTAACAAAACGTGTAATTTTGTCCGAAATTGCTCGCATTTTTGATCCTGTCGGGTTTCTAAGTCCAGTCATTGTTGCTGCCAAGATTCTTATTCAAGAACTTTGGTTAGCAGGCGTTGACTGGGATGCAGAGGTTCTAATTCACATTCAACGTAAGCTTCGTATAGTTTCAGAATTTCCAAAACTATCCACCATCCACATTCCTCGTTTCGTTCCATCTTCGACTGATTGTTGTGTTAAGCTTCATGGATTTTGTGATAGCTCAGAAGCTGCTTACGCAGCAGTTATATATATTAGGGTTGTACATCCAGATCAAAATGTATCTGTACATATTATATCAGGTAAATCTCGTGTAGTTCCTTTGAAAAGATTATCTTTGCCGAGGTTAGAACTATGCGCTGCAAATTTCTTATCTTCGTTGTTTACATTTATTAGTAAGTCGATAAAGTCCAAGGTGACAATCGCTCGGGAGGTAGCTTGGACCGATTCAAGCTTCGTTTTATGTTCGTTACGGGCTGCTTCCTATAACTGGTCTACTTATGTAGCAAATCGCGTCTTTTCGATTCTTAATATAGTCTCTCCAGATAAATGGAGACACGTTCGTTTATTTGATAACCCAGCGGATTTTGCGTCGGAAATTAAAACTGACAAACTGTGTTGGTTCGGACCACAGAGGTTGTCGCGTTGGCAGTTTATTCAAAATTTAATTCAAATTCACTGGAAGCAATGGCAATTCCAATACTTGCATACGTTTCGAAAGCGAAGTAAATGGACTGAGAACATCAAGAATATTCAAATCGGTACACTAGTCCTCATAAACGATCCGAACGTACCTCCATTGCAATGGAAACTAGGCCGGGTTCATGAAGTGAACCCTTCTAAAGATGGTGTCATTCGTTCCGTCACTGTTAAAACTGAATACGGTTTCTTGAAACGACCAGTTCATAGGTTGTCTCCGTTACCTATATCATATTCAGATTAATTCCATTAGTTTACTTTATTTAGCTTCATAGTTTTAGATTCATATTCGTTCTTATTTCGATTTCTTATAAAATTCAGTTTCTATTTTCATATAATTATATTAATTTTTTTTTCTTCAATTTCATTCATTATTAAGCTGGGTTAAAATTCCATTTTAACGGTGGGCGGTGTTCGTAAATATCAAATTATTCGAAGTTCGAAAATTCCTCAATTTTGGTGGGTACTTTTGTCGCCGATTTTGAGGGTATTCTACAGACTGCCTCACCGCGCTCGGAGCTGTGAGCGCCCTGTCGTCAGTCGCTCGCCAATTGTATTGTCAACCTTTCGCCTATTCGTCGGACATTTTTTCGCTTCGTATTCGCTGCCCGTTTATTCGGAACGGGCGTTCAATTCGGGTGACAATATAATCATCGATATTATTTAATATTTGACATCGTTTGATCTTGTAATAAAAAGACAAGGTGTAAAAAGGCCGCGGCCAAGTGGGTGTGCGCGTCAACACGTGTCGGCGTGGGAGCTGGACTCCAGCAGCAGGGCTCAAGAAGATCATCGAAAGGTAGGTGGTTTGTTAGAATTACCCTTCGTATCGGTGATAGAAGCCTGCCCATTAGAATAGAGGAAACCTTCGAATAAACTCCTTCCACCAGCACCCTACATTCGTTACGTAAAATACAGTCCACTAAAATCACCCCCCGGGGGAATCTCCCCTACACGCGTCACTAGTTTCTTTACTTTGTGGTACAATATTAAGCCCATCATTCACTTAACATTGTTATCATTTGTGATTTTTTAGCTAAAGATAGTGGTTTTTATGAGTTTTAATAATTGCAAATATTTCTATTTTGATTATTTTTTTGAAAATGCACAGCTCAAATGAAAGTCGAAGGAGTCTTTTACCTATTTGTCTATCACAGTTTTCACTACTATTTAATACTAATACTATATAATATTTTTAACTATAATAATGCCAAAAATATTGGAATATATATAGACCTATATATCTATGTATATATCACGAGGTTATATTATATACTGAACTCTTCGTTCCACTAAGAAATTTTCAGCCCAGAGTTGGATAGTTGATATTGTTGCCTACACCGGCAACCAATGACCGGGACTGATGGCTAAACATGCTCTGCAAGGTACGGATACTCTTATCTTATCTATCTTTCATTATCTAATCTTAGCATTGCATGGGTTCACCGTGTGGGAGAGAGAAACTCCGATCAGAGATTGCATCGTCCTACCATCAAGTGAGGTTCTAGATAAAGACTAACTGGTAGAGAATAAAAAAAAAATGAGCACGGCACTTGTGATCAAAGGGTGTAGGTCCAGGGAGCTGAACGGAGACCAATGACATGTGATAGTATCGCTTATTTAAGAATCGTCGTTATAAAAGGCTAAAACGAAAATGATGAATTTTCAATGAGTATAACAAATTAAAGTCTATTTAGTTTTCAATTTCATAAAGTTGCAATCAATCATTGACACTTTTCCGCGTTGAGAAGGACATGACAAAGCAACATTTTTTTACGTTGAGTAATTACCGCTAATTAATATTGAATATTTAGGGTACAGTGAATTCCGGAAGCGAGACTGTGTCACGACAACCGTGTTTAGTAACCGAATAAAAATTTTGTTAACGAATATTAGACGGACCTGCGACAGCCTGATATACCTCATTATATGAAGGCTCATTATATAACTGTTTTATTAAGTCATGTTAACACGAAACCTTAACCAAACGGAGTGTTTGACAAAATTATTTGTTAATATATACTTTGACGTTTATTCCTTTAGTGACATCAAGTAACATCGTGACGTCACAAAATGGACGACAGTGTATTATTTAACATCAAAATTACATAATTTTTAAATTAAGTTTTCTGTGAAATTCTTTTCTTAACTTTTATTAATTCATATCGATATATCTTGGACCATCATTTTATGTACTACACGAAATTAATTTTGTATAAATTAAATTTGATATAAGTAAACTACCCTATTGGCTACCGCATGGCATGAGTTGGGCAGACAAATTTTACTTCTTTATATAGTATATAAAGTCTAGACTAGACTAGACTAGACTTTATATACTAAGGTTTGTCTGGCTATTACAGGTTTCTTGTTCATATTTTTATTGCAGTGTCTACAATATCTAACAATAGGATGTTCTGTTTGGATTTTCTAATCAAATCAATAATCAACTATCGATCGCTGATCCACCAGTCACGATGTTTGTCGATTGTTCAATAGTATTGAAGATAAAGCTTGATGTTTTAGTTAGGTTTTTCTCTTATATACAGTTAATATCTTTATAATATCCATTGTCATATAGCAGCAACATGGGCATAATTTTGAAATAGATTAAACTAAGGTGTGTCTGAATTAAAATGTAGGTTTTGTCTAATTCTAACATCTGAGTAACATTTTAATCATTATTATCAACCCATATTCGGCTCATCAGCTTGTTCTTCAGAGAATGTTCTTAATTCTCTGCGTGTGTGAAGTCTCCCAATCCACATTGGGCCAGCGTGGTGGACTATTGGCCTAACCCCTCTCTGAGAGAAGAGGAGCTCAGCAGTGAGCCGAATATGGGTTGATAATGATGATTATGATGATGAAAGTTTACTTTTTTTTTAAGAAAGAGGTTTACATTCTAATCCATGTTTAATAATAAGGACGAAGAAGTGTTATTATTGCACACAGACACAGTTTTAACAACAACAAATACATTTGAAGCCAAACAGAATTCCAAAAATAGATTAAAACATCATATCTTTCGGTAAACACAGTATTTGTTTACATGTGTGGAGTTGTCAGACAAAATTAACTTACTCGTAATTCTTTTGCTAGGTCACTAGACAGTTTATTAGTGTTAACAGTTATGTTCAATTAACTATAAGTCTTTATAAAGTTAAATTAAAAGTCCATAACCAAGGTTTCCTCGTTATCAGAAATTCTTTGCCACTCAAACCTTACAATGTTGCCTTATACATTTTTCACTACAAATAGAACCTGTTCCCACGATGTTTCGTTGGTAGCAAATATCTAATGAAGCAAGGCAATCTAATTAACATGGTGCCGACTACAGCTGCCAACACCTTATGGGGGAATGAAATTATAGGGCAACATAATTTCAAAGCGAATAACGATTACCAAGTTGGGCTTTTGCGTTATTTCATTTTAATGTGATAGGTAGATTTACTGTCTGTGACGGAATTCACTTTTGATAGATATTGAGGTTACCCTATTAAAATGAAAAACGAAATCTAAAACAAAGAAAAAACATGAAAATCCATTTTATTTTAAAACTAACACAATTATATATTAGGTTATTTTTCAAAACCGAAACCAAAACCTTTTGTCTCGGGACTTTATTCAAATTACCGACTTTGGTTTTGGGGTGTTGAGGAACTGGTCACTTGAAATCTGCTACATTCCAAAGCCACGAAGTTTTAAACTCAATTATTGGCTACCGTATTTAACGATGGTAAGAGCACAGTCTGACTAACTATCACTAGTGCATTTTAAGAAATTGAATATCACGTATCTTAAAGGAAAAACGTAGTGAGGTAACCCACATACTTGAGAAGTTTCTTAATTCTCTACGTGTGTAAAGTCTGCCAATCCGCTTTGGAGAGTATCCTCGTGTTCAACAGTAAACCGAATATATTGATATTTTGAAGATATTGATGATGCAAGTCTTCTCATATTTTTGGGTTTTACGAGTATAAAATTAATAAGTTTGTCATTCATTTATTCCTCTGTGTATTATTCTGTAAATAGGGTACATAAGTCACATTAGGGCGCATGATCGAAGCCCGTGTGTGATCTTACTGAGTCTCCAGTCGCTGTTACCGAATCGGCAAAAACAAGACTAATAGTCTTTCTTCCAAATGTTCATAACTTTGATCACATTCAGCAACTAAAAAGACATAAGATACATCGTAAAACTATCACAGAACAAGTACAGAACCGAAGATATTTCTTAAACACGTATTACCTATTCTGACAGCCTATTAAATTCTTTGTACATATATAAAGGCATTGTAATAATTCTTGTACAGCAAAAAGAGCAAAGAAACGCAATGCAATTGAGATAATTATGTTCCAAACTAAATAGGTGAGGCCACACACTTTTTAGCGAACGAAAAAACCATCTTGCAATTGTCCTTAACCTTAATTCGAGCGGCGTATACTGTATACCTTTGTTTATACGTTCCCATACAAAACAATGCAAGCGAATTGGGTGCTCTATGGATGTGGTTTTTGTTGTAATAAACAGAGCATTATGACAATGGTTCATATTGAACTAGAGTGTTTATAAAAACTTATGAGTAGGTAGGCACCTAAAGGGTATTATTTAGCTTATATTTACCACGCTGCTTAGCTAGGTTAGCGTCTATGAGTAATAAGTTGCCCCCATTCGCACGAGCGTTTTTTTAACGGTCGTTAAAACCTTCATCCAGTGGTCACAAGTCCTGGAATTTGCACGGCACGGTGAATCTATAGATTGCTAAGATATTAGTCTCAGTAATGATCTGTGTTAGAAGTTAATGAAGCGTAGATATGAAAGATTAAACCATTATTATTTATTAACTATAGTGGAGATATTTACTACTTACTACCAAATCATGGTTTATTATGGCTAAATATAAATGGGCAAACATTTGGATTAAAATTATGTAGTTAATTTTAAATTCAGTTTACTGGAAGAAGACCTTTCTGTAATGTGTTTGATTTTCAAGCTTTACAATTTTGTAATATAAGACTCTGAATTGTTTTATATTTTGTAAGCATTGGTGAACATTGAAATATATATAGGTATATAAATGAATGAGAGAAAGAAGTAAATGTCGCAAGTTTCTCTCTTCTTGTCCAAACGTTATGTTTCTCACGTGACGTGACGTATGCTAAAATAGAACAACGACCGACGTGTGTGGTTCTCATGTCAATTGTTGTCACTGCAGTTAATGGTGCAGGAAATTGTGGTCAGATTTATGTAAGACGTTACGTCTTATAAACTGTCGTGGTCACTGACATAATTTCAGATGATTTGATGTAGGTAGAGACGCAAATAAGCAAATTGAAAGAGACCATAATTACACAAATACTGTATTAGTACAGTTGTGTCCTTAGTCGCTATTGTACTCTTCGTGGATTAAAAAATTGCTATACAATTCTTATATTCACGGCTAAATATTTCTTTATTGGCTGATCTTAAAATGCAGTAAAATCTGCAAATTCAAGCATTGACTGCAAATATTGCTAGGTCGTCCTGTTTTATCACAGTAAAGAGAAAGTTTAAGTAGCAAACGATTGTGGTGATTTCTTTTCGAAAATTGTGCCGTCTGTAAAATGGAGTTTTATTTTTAAGAGGGAAATGGCATGGTCACTGCTAAGTAGCAAGTCAGGTTAGTCTGAATTGAAGGAGCTTCAAAAAACTCAATAGCCTCAATAGCTCAACGGTAAGAGCGGTCGGACTCATCACCGAGGGGTGGTGGTTTGGTTCCCGCCCTGTTGGTCTATTGTCGTACCCTATACAGTATTTCCTGACTAGTTGGAGGGGAATGAGAATATTGGTCATATTAAAAATATATGGAAAGTATTCTTTAAAAAAAACTACCAAGTGAATAAATAACTAATCAATAGTGCCAAAAATTTGATTTTTCAAAATGTTTGTTTTTTATTTTGCGACGACTAGGAACGTAATTCCATTTCATGGGATTACGTTCTTAGGCGTTAAAATTCCATTTCATATTCACGTTTCTGTAGTCGCGGCACATTTACAGAACGTAGATCCGCGAATATATATATATATTTATATATATATATTTATTCTTTACAAGTTAGCCCTTGACTACAATCTCACCTGATGGTAAGTGATGATGTAACCTAAGATGGAAGCGGGCTAACTTGTTAGGAGGAGGATGAAAATCCACACTCCTTTCGGTTTCTACACGACATCGTACCGGAACGCTAAATCGCTTGGTGGTACGTCTTTGTCGATAGGGTGGTAACTAGTCACGGCCGAAGCCTCCCACCAGCTAGACCTGGACCAATTAAGAAAACCTCAATCGGCCCAGCCGGGGATCGAACCCAGGACCTCCGTTAATAAATCCACCGCACATACCACTGCGCCACGGAAGCCGTCGAAATAACTTTTACTGTATAGTTTCCCGTATGCTACAAGTAATATCCGAATATTACTTGTAGCAATAATTTCGTGAATAATCAGAGACTAGCGTGTCTTCGGAAATCATATTTTAATTTAATGATGTAGTGTATAGTAGCAAATTTTCAGTATCAATATAGTTACAAGCAATTTTGTACTCACTTAGATTTATTTTTGAGGAAATGCGATGAATATTATCTAAATGATTTATTTTTTAATAAATGTATTGACCATCATTCTCATTACATCACAATGCTATTATGGTTGCGAATAAAATCCTATTTGCACAAACAAATCGTCACAATTGTAATATCGGCAAAAAATTCTTTTGTTCCGATCTTGAGTTATCAAACCAGCGGACGACAATAAATATTGTTGTCCAATACAAGTATAATAGAAGAAAATCCTTCATAATCTGTCAGACTGTGATCAGTGCCTTGACATCGCCCATTACTCACGCTTTCGGAACTCATGGTCACCCCTGCGTTAGGCGCCGATATTAGGCTGAGTTTATACCACGTTTCTTAGTATAAGTAGTATAGTTTTCTTGGGACAAAGCTCCTTAATGAAGGGTAGCAGTAAAGGTCCGTTTATATTTACAGACAAAGTGCGTCACAGACAAGTAGCGCGGCAGACCCCCGCAGACACCATCTATTCACACTGCTCAGCAGATAGCTAGAGACACTTAAAGCCCTTTTCATGAAAGAAATGCCCCAGACGAGGCGCTAATGTCTTAATGGCGCTCATTGTCTTTTGGTAATGGCAGTCTTACTGTCATTTGTGTAAGGCGCTGTCAATTTTAGAATGAAATGTCAATGAAAAGGACACTACCACCATGAACCGCACATACAAAATATTTTTTTCCGCGTATACTGGTCGTGCGCGGCCCGTGTCTATCAACGTTTTACTATTTGCGATAGACATAAATACGTTAGTAAACAGTGTATAGAAGAATATTATTTTGTCTTCCACGGCACGTGTCTGGCACGCTAAATGTCTGTAGATATAAACGAACCATAATGAGTGTTTACGCCCGCCAAGTAGCATTGCTATTGATTCATACTAAATGAAATGGATATGGCTTCAAGCTTTAATGATGTTTTCCACATTTCTATTGTACATAAATCTGTGTTTGCCCTTTGTGTGGGTTATGCAATGCTATCATAATAGGCTATCTCTGATAGTCCAGATCTCATTGTTAAGGAGCTTATACATTGTAAGTGAGACATATTGAGCAAATCGATTTATTGGTATTAGGTGTTAAATACATTAAAAAAACAAAAACAATAATTTCAATGGGCTTCCAAACATGCAAGCAGACAAATTAAGTCTGTCAATGACTAGATAGTCTATAATCATTTTGCTGCTTCTATTGAGAAGATTCTACTGAGAAGAGTCAACAAGAAACTCAAAAGCTGAAATTGTTCATTAAAAAAAAAGATGTTACGATTTAAGATTTGCCATAAGAAAGCGGACTCGATTGATTGAGTTTTTTTATTATATTAGACTATTTTAGTTTACGCCCATTTATAATAAAATATAATTAGTGATACTTAACAAAGGAAGCCACGAAATATTCTAACACGGTTTTACTGCGCCTTAAAGGTTACCTGAAACAAAAAAAAAATAATTATTAATTTATTTATCACAAATATCTTTTCAATAGTTGTGTTCTTTTAATAGTATTAAGGATTTTATCATTCTGTACGTAATACAAAATTTATAACAAAATGCATTTGAAAATAGAAAAGTGCATATCACCGCATAGTTAGATTTATTTGCGTTCGATAAAGAAGATGAGTTTTATAATTTTATAGTGTCTGTGCGTCACTATGATTCCGTAAATTTATTCTTTGTCTACCCTTGTCTATTACTTTACATATAATACAGTAATATTATCTTTTTAGTCTTATAAAAAATAAGTGACGCAAACGGGCCTATGTGCAGTCACCTTAAGTGTTCCTTTGAACTGTTCAGATAACTATTTAGTCAACACCCATGAATGTCACGATCTAAATATTAACTATGCTAAATTGATTCACGAATGTCGGTATCAGAAATCTCTATCGACTTCTTGCATGACCGACAATGCCTTGTACAGTAAATTCACAAAGTAACATTCAACGTATAGAATATTTAAATTTATGCTTACAGCAAATATACTAGTTTTAGAATAAAGATACAGTGATATTATTTACTAGTATTTGTACATTATGGGGAATATATGATATATATGTAGAATATACTCAATTAAAACATGCATATCATTTAAGTTTTACATTCTGTACATTTTTCTTTCTGTACAATAAAGTTTAAAAGAGCCAAACGTATATGCTTTATGCTCAGTTAGAAAAGAAACTATGTATTGATATTGAACAAACCTACAGGGCTAATCCTATTCAAACTTATGCATTAGTAATAGATATTACTAATGCATAAGTTTGAATGTGTAATTTAATTACACAAAATACTAGACACAGTTTGGTAAAGTTTTGTAGTTAGACAGATTTTAATTACGATACTGAGATGAGATGATACGATCTACTGAGTTCCATCGTAATAGAAGAAATACTGTATTCACGCGGATGCCGCGACTTTGACATCAGCTTCTTTAAAAAAAATACTCATGTTAATAATAGAAATAGATAACGTGGTAAGCAAATGGAATAAAATAAAGCTTCGCCAACTGGCTAGAGTATTAGAAACCTTGATTGTTACCGGCGCAGCGCAACAATTGTATCAAATTAAATAGTTATTGAATAATTGTAACGTGTACTTAGAAGAAATCGAGGGCGTTTACCAGCCGATATCGGCGGTCGTGATAAGTCGGTTTTAAATTAAAGTCACAACAGTACTGGAGCGGGCGGGCTAAATTATAGAGTGATCATGATAATGTTATAATAACGGATATCTACGAGTAGATATCTGGTAAGGTTAGAACACACTGAATGCATAATAAGACACTGAATGCAAATTTAATATAAACAATATTTTGTATAGTACATGGAATAAGGGTCCGAAATATATCCAAAAGCTAAGGATTTCTTATAAAACCTAATTAAGATATGCTGTATTTTTTTTAATTTTTCAAACGTCAAAAACGCTGTCGTCCATTTTATGACGTCACAATGTTATTTAAAGGTTAAACTAATTGTTAACTAATTGATTTAATTTTTGTAAGGATTTGTAAATATTACGTCATGAAACAGGTTAATTAGAAACTATCATGGCCAACAACTTTTTGTTACGTATCGTCAAAAAAATATTTAAAAATTAAAATTGTCATATAATCACGTCTGAAAAAAATTGTCAACTAGCCTATTGCATCAAATTAGCTGTATCCTGTGGGAGTGATGGATTTCACCGGATTATAGAGTAGCTTATGTGTTAATCCATGGTATAATATACCTTCTATTAAAAGTTTCAGAAATGTCCATAATGTACAAAATTGTAGATTAATGTAATTGCACATTATGTACAGTATGAATATAATTCGGTACCTTTTCATTTACCACAACCATAAACACTGTTCATGTGTCAGAGCCTTTAGAGGTAGACAATTTTGCACCGGACTCGACTCCAAACACTTTATTATTATAAATGGACTTGCTGATTCATTGCGAATATAACTTCTTTGCTAAATGCAACCGCTAGGCGGCGAAGAGTTTTTAAACTTTGTAAAACATCAATACTAGTATTAGGTATTTACCCAATGATTGCCTCAGGAGGTAGTGTCATGGAATTAATTTGTAGGTGTTTATTTTATCTCGAACTTGAACTTGGTCGTCACCTAATTATTTTATCTTAATTAGGTGATGACCAGAATCTTTTTGCTATTATTACCCATAAATTTGGCAGGATCGATCAAGTGAAAGATAAAGTAATTAATTTTTTTTAATTACTTAATTTTTAGTAGGTAGTGTTAACACATTCTTCGTGGTTTTCTTAGATAAATAATTATATTAAGCTTTTAATAAGCTTAGCTTCTGTTAACTCATAGTCTTTATATCTTTGACATTCAACACAAATATAAAATTATTATCAAAATAAAACTAATTCAGGAATGGACGAAGTCGTGAGTACTTGTCAATAAAATTGAATTTCTTTGGAATTTATAAAATCATTTCTGGTTAACTTGCATTGTTGAATATGAATCTTTCTAAATTCCACAACCCTGTGCTATCCGTGACTCCTTACGAATCGTTTATCATCTATCCATCAAATATAGCCAGAGTAGATAAAAAATTAGATAAGTATGTCCGACAGTTACAATACGACATTTAAATTATGACTTGGATGAGAAATCAATGACGCAGAAATACTTTTGTAAAAGAATTTGGTTATCGAGATAAATAATGTCAGGCATTTTGTTTGCCCGACAATAGACACCATGACATAAGCAATATAAAATTGTTAACTTCAAACATAAGTAATTAACAAAGGAACTGAAATTCGCGTTTGATCTATAGAACTAAAAAAAAAACAAACAAACATAGACTAAAGAACACATAGCCCTCGTGTAAACGCGTCGTATCGGTTAATCCGTTAATAATAATTCTTTACTGTGTGAAGTATTTAAACCCGGATCGTGTGTTTAAGATAAACGCTTCGATTAAGCTACCACACGAGACGAGATCATTTGAACAAACGGTAAGCGATTATATCTGTTAACTCAAATGTGCGTAAATCCGGCAAAGCGAAAATTATCTAGGCAATTTGCAGCTACAGGTAGAAAGCAGATTAGATGATAATATTGTAAGTACATTTTACAGAATACCTAACATTCCGAGTTGCGATAGTATGATGCTCTCTGATAACTTTGACAGAGTTAACTTGCAAACGAAGCTACTTGTACTATCAAGTTAAAGAGTATACTGTGTAACAGTATTACTAATAACTTTTTTAGGTCTAAAGTAAAAAAAATGTTTAGAGTCAAAACATTTTAAAGTTTATCTTTTAAATTATTTTGATTAGTGTAGTTCTTTGTGCCACCTTTTTTATAGAGTTAATATCGCCATTCATAAGCTAATAATGTCGCTAATCAGATTATCTGATCTGATATTAACTTTAACTAGCCGAAAATTATTACTGATTTGTATACCTTATTATATACTTACTTTATTTATTTAAGTATTGACGTTTGCATAAAGTTGTGTAAGTTCCAATATATTTGTGTATTTAGAGTTCCAATGTTTTTTTGGCGGTTTTTTTGGCGGTTGGTTGGTCTTTTATCCAAAAAGGTGTGTTAATTTACATAATGTCTAAGGTCACTAAGACTTTCTTTCGCTATTGCTGGAAATGGTAAGACTAAGAACATTACCCATATCCATAAAAGGGCAATAGGGTTTCTCGTTGTCGTGTTTCACAATAAACACCCACAAAATTTTGATTTTGCAATTACATATATGTAAATATTAATATTTACATATATGTAAATAATAATATTTACATTTACGTATATGTACTCGTACAAATTAATTTTAAGTAGTCTTTTATTATATCTTTTATTATTGACAAACTTTATCAGATCACCTGCCTTATTTAATACTTGTAAATTTAATTATCAGGTTTGTGTAGTAAGTTTTTCTGTCAGTAAATTACGTTTACCTTGAGGATACAACTAATAGCTTAAAATTCAACTTTACTTTTCTTTTATAACTATATGATCAATTGGATTTAATAATCTGTTTATGTTTTTCTTTTAATTATTATATAATTATATATATAAATAAATAAATTAGTAGATATGGTAAAATATCTGCCAGGGAATTTAGTAATCGTTCTCAACTTTACGGTATTCCTTTTTCCAGAACTTTGTGTATACGGAACTTGACTCCTTTTCACATTTAATTAATTCAGGTCTATTCTGCTATATAAATAAAAAAATGTTAGGTAAGCATCTAAGTAAGGCAAGTAAATATCTATTTTCCGTGTTACATAAAAATAGTCGCTTAACAACAAATTGCTAAGCAATTTATTAAGAGAAACGGTAATTTAGAGATTACTTACGGTTGATGGCTAATGAGTATGTTCATAGTGAATGATATTACAACTATTACAGGCATAAGATCATATATGTCTGTCTTCCTTATATATTTGTAAATATTTCTTCATTTTGCGAATGATACAATTTTAGTAGCTATACCTAATATAATATGTCATACTCAGAAGTAGCATCGCTGAGTCTTGGTATGGTTGGGACTTGTGTTTGCGACTTCCGAACTCATCATCTTCATCTTATCATCACCATCATCTTTCACATCATCTTCTCCTTTTCTACTAAAGTGGGAACGGCAAAATAAATATGCCAATCTCTTCTATTCCCCTCTATCATTTGTCAAGTTATCATCTAAGTTTACACACACTCTGCAACCATCTCTCCTTAGGTCTTTCTATCCTCTTGTGTCATTTTTCTGGTTATATGACTTTTACGAGTATCTCTACGCATTACATGTCCTTACTGAACTAACCTTTTATTCCTTAACTTTTCTGTCACTAGCGCTGCACTTTTAAATCTTCTCTTACATACTCATTCCTTAGTTGCTCCATTCTTGTTACGTAACACATCCATCTCATCATACGCATTTCGTTCGCTTGCATTCTTCTACTATCGGTCGTATTTATCGCCCAACATTCTGGTTCATACAGCACGTCCGAACTCTTATTCGTTTATTTTTTAAATTCTTTACAAGTTATTCCTTGACTACAATCTCACGTTACGTCTTTGCCGGTAGGGCGGTAACCACGGCCGAATCCTCCCATCAGCCAGACCTGGACCAATTAAGAAAACCTCAATCGGCTTAGCCTCCCCGTATATATTGATACTATACTATGCACAAAAATTAAGGGAGCAGAAAAAAAATCCAAATTTTTGGGGGATTTTCAACAGGCTGTAACTTATACAAAAATGGTCGTACAGCAAAAAAATAAAAAGCAAATTGTAGCTCTAAGTGTTTAGTTTTTGGATCTGAGTTTGAAAATTTTTTTTGAAAATATTTTTCGATTAATCATAAGAAAACCACCGAAAAAAAAATTTTCGAAATTTTTTTGGTTTTTTTTTTAATCTACGGACGTGGAAAAATTTTTTTCGACTCAACCTCCATATGGACCGGATAGCTTGTTTATTCAGATTTAATTTCGTTTTTTTTAAATCTCGATACGAGCATTTCTCGCTGAGATATCGATGTTTGAATGGAAAAAGATCATTTTGTCTTTGATTACCAATATCTCAGCAACCAATGATCGCACAGAAATTTTGAGGTTGGTTTCAAAAACTTGAATAAACTCTCTACAAGGATTGGCAATTGAATTTTGAAAAAAAAAATTTTTTTCAATCATTATTAATTTTTGTGCATAGTATATAATATATTTTTTGTCCCGTTATAGTACCATGCAAAACCGTCTTACAACGTTTATATTTTGACACAGAGGAAGTGAGATAGCACCAAGATGGCGACACAATAAAATGCTCGTACACCGTAACAACTGGCCGTGGTCTTTCCTCCCCATAATTAGTGTTGCTGCAGACATTTGCTGAATTAATAGCGCCATTGGTAGACCAAGAGCTGGTGGCAGGATAATACAAACAAACAACACAAAGTTTTGAGTTTACTATTTTAAAAATTAATTTATTTAAATTACTTATATACTTGTAATTGTATTGGTTAATAACTATTGAATTGAATTTTATATTTGAATTGTGTTGGCTAGTTCAACTTTACCTATATTAACTAAACACCAAAGCTAAAATTACGAATTAAACATGAAAGTTGTTATTTTTAGATTGTGGTGTTAAATAAAATTAAACAATTTTTTTGTCACGTTTCAATTTCTGTATTAATTATTTCATGATATGCGTTAATAAAAATTCAAGCTTAATTTTAACTAAGTTGCTTGAGATTGGCATATACTTACAGCCATACATACATATTTGATAAGCAATAATAAATGCTTAATATTTTGAGTTTTTGTGACACTTCCTCAAAATAAACGCATTCTACTCGTAAGAACACTATAAGCAATTCTGTCACCAACTCTTTGACTATAGGTATAATTACCTTTGGAAAACAATAGGCCACACGTGAGGCAATGCTGTATTAAGTACGCACCGATTTATGTCCCATTACGTACCATTTATAGAGCAGATTAAGCTCGCAACATCTTTACAGCGAACACTTAGGATACATTAACTGGATTTGCTCTATTTCTTCATTATCTTTTAGCGACAAAGAACGATATGTCTTTTAAAACTAATGTAAGTAACAAATAATAAAATGCTACATGTTGATTTAGTTTTGCGGTATTCAGATAAAAGTCAAAAAGTCAAAAGTCGGAATTCATTTATTTCAATTAAGGATTTACAAGCAATTTCGACACGTCAGGTAATATTAGATAATGGTTAAATAATTTGTCGAAAACTTAAAATTAAGGAAACGAGGGTTCCAAACGTGCCTTGTCCGAGAAAGAGCCTACAAGAAACTCAGCTATGGTAGGAGTATGATCACATTCTTTCAGCTTTTACAAAACTACAAAACTTTGGTGGTAAAAGACTTTATGCCTGTCATACAAAACGAGGTAATATAAGATTGTCAAAATTTAAAATATTTCTTTTAATAATTATTTTTTAAATAATATACAACCGACTTCAAAATATTAACGTACCCACGGAACTAAAAAGGGAAAATTAACACTAATATTTTCTACCTATTGATCAATTTGAAGTTGCTGCCAAGCCAGTGTGGTGTTGATTTTAGTCGTTACTGAAAAAAACACATGAAAGACAAAAGTTGTTCGTGATTTACTTTACAATTAATGGATGTACATTCAATCATCCCCCGTTTTCCACCCCTTAGAGTTAGATTTGTTTTTCGAAGTTTATATGGGACCTAATTTGAAATATACCCTTTCTAACTAAAAAAAAATTAAAAATCGGATTACTGCCTAAAAAGTTACAGATGTTCATACATAAAAAAAATATACACTTCCAATTATTAACCTTCTCTGTCTTTCGTCAGTCGAAAATGATAGCGGCAGGTAATATTATAGAGTTATTTTTAACAAACTATTAAATTATGGCAGTAATACATTGCGAGAGAGCGTTTTATTATAACAATGAAGTCAATGCCGTTGCCTAAATACTTTGATCAGGAATTGGATACAACTTCCTCAATAAACTCGTAACTATCTAACGCAATTAAAATATTTCAATTTCAAAGCTGTTATAAGTATGTGTGAAAATTGTATATAAAAAGTCTAATTTTATTCAGTAAATTATTTAGTAAATAAAATTATTGTTTTGTTTTTCTTTGCAATTGTGTATTATATATATTTTTTTTTACTTTAATTAATTGATTTAAACAGAACATAGAATACTAAATAATTTATCCTTACATGAACATAATATTTCAATTTACATTTGCACATAGTAAAGGACGCATTTAAAAAAAAACAATATAAAAGGGCATACCATACGCGGTGTACCGATGCGTGATGGACTTCTGTCTTTTTTATTATAATTAGGTATTTAAAACACAATAAATATGAAATTTCAATATAGTCAACACTTACTAATTATTTTTAATTATGTGTAATTAATTAATGATAAAAAAATTATATAATATTTAATTACGTGTAATAAATCCTTATCGTATTATTCTTGAAACAAATATTTAAATTCTTTCCTACGCGGTCGAAATCACCGGCTTGTAATAATTGAACAAGGTCATCTGAAAGGTTAAAATGTATTAAAATTGTTGTAATAAAAATAGAAGCAAATGCACGCATTAAATAATAAATATTATGGTATTAATTATTAATAATATTATGAATGTTGCGAAAAGTGAATAATTATTATGTGGTAATATAAAAATCTATCCACATTATTTTGCAGAATATATTCTACATTCAAATAGAACATTAGAAATTATTTTGTATTTTATTGCGGGTAGGTAGAGTTTTTTGTTACGTAATTGCAATTTTCTTCATAATTCAAGCGTTTTCAACGATTTATACATGAAAACGACGAATATTAATTTTGTTGTAGATTTTGCTATTTTGCGCATTGTAATATTGTATGCACTTTTTTCATTTTAATAATATTAAAATGTTCTGCAGGAAGCCCTGAGAAATCGTAGGCTGTTTTTCGCTTACCGACAGTTATAATTGCAGTAGTATATAGTAATAAAAATATAAAATACCCGACTGCATAAAATATAAAAACTGAAAAGAAACCAGCAAGTTCTTATCAGAAGTGTAGAAAGCTCTTAGAAAAATGTATATTATTTTAACCCTTCTTGCTGTCGGGTACAAAAATCTGTGCATGTAACATCAGCGAGCGTGAGGCACAAGCTCTTCGACTATGCAATCTTAACTCGTTCAAGTTAATGTGGGAATGCCCTTATGTCCCACATTTTGCGGAGGACGATAAATGAGTTAGTGCAGCAAAAAACAGGATCCGACGCAATGTCGTGCGAGATCTGTATCATTATGTCTTAAGTAATGCGTATACTGCATGACTCGGAAATGCATGTCGTAATAGGTACGCATGAATAATATAATTTAAGTTATTTAAAAAGTGACGTTGAAAGTGAGTTAAAGCCTTTTGCATTCATTCGATTGGCTTCAATCTGGTTCGTCGGTGTGATTGGTTAGTTAATATGTAATTGCTATGACTTCTTGTAACAAAGCTTAACTGTCAAATACGTACTGACTAGATCTAGCGTTCACTCAGATTAGTAGAATGAACTTGTATCTCTTCTAAGCTAGCGTGGTCCATAGCTAGCGTGCTACTATCTAAGACTGCATCATCATTATCATCACCTATGTCCTGCATAGGCCTTTTGAAGGGACTTCCAAACATCACGATCCTGAGCCTCTAAAGACGGCATCATTTACCAAATATTAACGAAATTGAGTGGGAGTGAGAGATGTGATAGCCCAGTGGTTATGACCTCCTCCGATTTGGAGGGCGTAGATCCGAATCCAATCCGGAATATGCACCTCCAACTTTACAGTTATGAGCGTTTTAATAAATTAAATATCTATGGACTAAAGCTGTCTTTCAATCTGACGATGATGAAGAATTGAGTGATTGGGTCTCGGCATGGTTAAGATTTACAATTGCAAATTGATTTTCAGACTTCTTTTTTAATTTAGTTAATTAGATTTTGACAATTTTTTTATAAGTTTTTTTTTTAGGTTTATCGAATATCAGAATATTACTACCCCAATTTATCACCTACAAATAATTAATTTGAATTGAACCATTATAGGTTATCTAACTTTAAGACAAGGCTATGTCTTTAAGAATTTCCTACTAGGTATTACCATTAAAAAGGAAATATTTTTTACATTTAATATTTGAAGTATTATTTTTAATAAATCATTTCCCTATAAGCGAGTCCATGAAGTAATTAAAGCAAACCGGACCTGTCAATATTGGAACAAGATTTATTTTCCTGGGTCAAAGGCCGTGCCGTGGTGTGTTAGTTGAGTTTAATTAGTTGCTTGTTACAATATCAATTAGCGGTCAGTGTCTAATTAATAGTATGGGTCAAGTAGCTTTCGCCTGTTACTGTGTAATTGGTAACCTCTCAATTAATTTTAAGTGGTAGTTCAGTAATTAAAAATTGTTTTTTTTTCTAAGTACCAGCAGCGAAGACTGAAATTTTGTGACAGGTAACCCGATTATGTGTTTTTCAGTCTAGCGCGTTGGCGGTTAATGTTAAGATTGTAGAAATGCTGTGGTAATATTATACCCACATGTTAAAAATCCCTACCGATTTTTGAAAGTAAGGTAAGATTTTTAGGACGTTTTTTTAAAATCGGGTCATTTTAATGAAAATCAAATAATTATTGCACTAAAAGCTTCTTCTACAAAACAAGTAAAATATCATTTATAAAATGAGTATCATACTCGTAGTACATTAGTAATTTAATCCGTAATGTTTAAATAAAATCAGATCTTTAAAATCTTAATAACAGCAGCTACAGCATTGAAAAAACTGATTCCAGATATAAAAAAAAATTAAAATCAGAAATAAATATAACTTGGTCACCCTAGGGATTTTTTCATAAGTATTCAATTTACTTTTAGATAATAATTAGGTGGTGTAACTACATTTGGCGTTTTATCCATTAATTACGGGACAACCTGTATAGCATTTAGATTTAAAAACCAAGCCAAGTTCCAATCCAAGAGTTTTCTGTTACAATGCTTGTACTACGTCAGCGGGGTCATCACAAAGTGTGATAAAATCTATGAAAGCATCAACACCGTACGCCGTGTTATGTCGTCATTTACTTCAATTACTTTCTCCACATAACACCCGCCTAGTTACGCGTCGTTCATACAAAATGGTTTAATTTTCCACCCAGCTGAACCTCAACTACTTGTATTATAGGCGATAACAATGCACACATAACAGCAACTCATCAATCACTAGGAAATTCACACCCGAATTGATTTGTTCTATATATTTTGTTTGCAATTATCTGAATTATTTTTTCGCAACGCGTTGCATCAGCTGTAACGAGCATCAGTTTAATCGGTTGCTGGCAATAATCTCTTCTTTAATTATATAGAAGATTGCTGGATAGCAATTAATATTACTTAACCCAATATAATGAACGTTTCACGGCTTAGTTGCTACACGAAAGGTCTAAATAGATTCTTTCTATCCTCATGAATAGACTTTGTTGTTTCTTTTCTTCGTGGCTGATGTAGAGTTTAAGCGGACTAGAGCTTTGATACTTTTGAATATACTTCTTTTTTAATTAATCTGATACTAAAATTAATCTTTTTAGCTTCTTACACATTTTTAAGAACTTATTGCTTGATTAAAATTATGCTCGCAAAACTCCATACCAAACTTACATCCAAGTTGTGGAGTAATTTAAAATTTAACTGGCCATAATTGGTTTATTGAGCCTTGTTTTAAATTTAAAAAATAAAAACAGGTTTTTTGATTATTTAAAATAACATCGAAAGCCACACTAACGTGATGTTTGTATTCGTTTTATAACCGTTCCTCAGGATTCTAAATACATATTTGTTATTCCAAGCAATTATCAAAATATAATATTATTCAATTTCTAGTTTATGTTCGGTTTTCTATAATGTTCAGTGGAACTTTACTGAGCATCCGTATTATGCTGCAAACTGGATTGTATAATAGCGAAAACATTATGCTAATTACTATTGTCAATATTGATCTCTTAAGTCATCGCTGTTTGTATTTTCAACTTGCACTTTCAAGAGTATCGCACGTGACTAAGTCGAGCATACGGTTTAGTTTCCGCACGCGTTCCTACAACAGGTTTCACTATTAGATCGAAATAACATTATTTTGTATCTGGAGCGAGTGCCGACTTTCGCTACGACACGGTCTTTTTTTTTCCACTATTGTCCGTGTCAGTCACTTTTCGATCGCTTTATTTGTAGACAACTGTCCGCTTTTATTGAAATCTCAGTTTTTAATTATTTCATACTGTTTCGTAATCTCTTTCATCATTGCAGAATGCAGAACACCATTTTTCATGTCTTTAGTTACGGTATTAATATTAAGTTTACTATATTGAAGGTTTTTAAGTGAGAAGCCAGGAGAAGAGCAAGCTTGTTGTTGCAATCTCATGTAGATATTAATATAAATGCGAATATACATTTATTGGATAGGACACTTATAGTGCGACGCTGAAAAATCGAAGTGATTTCAACAAGTTATAGATCCACATAAGTTTCTTTTATTGTTGGAAAAATGTACGCTCTCTGGATTGAAACAAAAATAGAAATTCCATGAGAACATTTAGCAAAAGCTTCAAATGCTTTCTTATCGCAATGCCATTTTTAACAATATCCAATCTTTACTAATATTACAAAGCTGATGAGTTTTTTTGTTTGATTGAACGCGCTAATCTCAGGAACTAATAGTCCGATTTGAAAAATTCTTTCAGTATTAGATAGCCCATTTATTGAGGAAAGCTATAGGTTATATATTATCTCCATATTCTTACGGGAACGGGAACCACGCGGGTGAATCCGCGTGGTGTCAGCTAGTTTAGGTATAATTAGTACTTTTTGTTTAAAAAAAATTACCAAGATGTGTAAAATAAAATAGGTAAGAAAAATTTTGTTAAAATTAACAGTTAAACGTTAAAATGATAATTTGAATGACGCAAGCAAATGAGAAGAACACTTCAACCAATAATTTTATTACTAGAAAAGAGGAAGGAAAGTGGACAAGTTCCGTCGCGGAAATAACGAGATGCAAATTAGTTGAGTATGAGAAATATTTTAACTACGATTGTTGCCATCATCGTCTCGTACGATAGAATAATTAACAGACCTCTTATATATACCTACTTCAAGAATATCACCGGTTTCTATAGTAATTTATGATTCTGTAGTAAGTAATATTTTTGTGGGCTTATTACTTTTTCTTATCGCAACTGTTAAAAAAATGTAATATACTTCGTTTATTACGTACTTAGTTTATTTATGGATAGTAAATAAAACTATGAGTTAAAAAAAATAAACAACACATGACAATTTTTCCAGGACCGTTTGCTTACTTGTTTACAAACTTATTTTTGAAAGAAATTACTTCTTAGCTAGCTAGAATTTTTAGTCAATTATTCTCGAAAAATCGATTTTTTGTTATAAATAGTTGTGATGTTTGTATTTTTTGATGCTATATCTTTAATAACAATAATGAACGTTATAAAAAACGAGCCTCGGTGGAATATCCACCTTAGAATTGGCCCATTAGTTTCTACATATTTTTTTTTTATTCTTTACAAGTTAGCCCTTGACTACAATCTCACCTGATGGTAAGTGATGATGCAGTCTAAGATGGAAGGGGGCTAACTTGTTAGGAGTAGGATGAAAATCCACACCCCTTTTCGGTTTCTACACGACATTGTACCGGAACGCTAAATCGCTTAGCGGTACGTCTTTGTCGGTTTTTTTTATTTCCTTTTATTCCTATCACTTTGTCAAGAGGCAAGTAATACAAAGATAAGGGTCGATAGAGGCTAGATATTAACTTATCGAATACTAATACAAAAGAAGAATCTTCATCGCTATTGTTAAAACACTCGATATTTTGTTAGGTGATAAATTGTAATATTATTGTTCAAGTTTATCTTATGAAAGAGTTTTATGTTGCATTCTAAAATCTTTGGCACAAATAAGTGACGATGCAATGGAATTCAAAAGAAAAATCCTCCCTCTACGCATTTCATAACTGGAAGGATTCAACTGAGATTTTGTTATCATTTTTCTATTTACAACAGAAAACTGTTTCACTATTTTAGCCACACAGATAACAAATGTACAAATAGCCACAGCTGAGCTGATATCAAACCAATTTTAATCAATAGTTTTGAAAATATAAAATTCGGAATTGATCTCGGAATGGAATCTAGAATGTCCCAGTTATGAAAATCTCTAACTCCAGAGGTGGGAAATTGAAAATTATCCTCAAGGAATCATGTGGTAAATGTTATCGATTGCAAATAGATTATATCTTTGACATAATTACCCGAGAATCAAAGCTAGCACCAATATATTATATCAGAAATATCGTCAAAAATATCAACAAACTTGAACGAGCGTCTAAAACATCTTGTTTAAATTTATTGAAGCAATTTACCCGTGCTCTGACAGTTTGAAACACTTTACACTTTATAATAACGTTGTAAGCCTTTATGTAACACAAATCAGTGGCTTTATAAGTGTAATGGCCCACGGGCATAATCTATTTATACTTGTTCATAATAAAAAACCTACTTCCGTGACAAAGACCAGCTCTATTATTATAAGATAGAATAGACGCTTACCTAGAAAGTTTACCGAGGCTTGAAATACAATCAATACGAGCTGATTACCTGTTATAATAGTGTTTTGACAGTATTGTCAATATGTCTTATTTACAACATAGTTATTTCATGAACACTTTGGAATAAACAGCGTTACCGAGCGGATTTGTGCTAGAAGTGTTGTTAAAAATGCTAATGCTTTAGCTTGTTTAAATAATACATTATTGAATAGCTTTTCATAAATATATAAATATTAATTACCGGATCCGTGAGAATTGTGGTTTTTGTTGTATTAGAATTATTTCTTAACAGTGAATTATTGATCTAAATTTATAGATGCATTTTCATTTAAAGCACCTTAAGTATACAGGAATGGCGTAAAAATTCAAAAAATAGATATAAAAATTGTGAATAGACAAAAGGCTTGGGATCTAATTAATATCCAAGTTAATGCTAATTTTCAGCCAAATCCGAAATTCATTAATTTTCAGCCGTTCAGTATTATCGTTATTTAGTTATCATTAGCCAAACCCTCTATTATTATTATTATTAAAAGGTTCAGAGCCAAACATGACTAAATTTAATAGGCAAACTATTTTTAGTTTGCCGATGAAATTAAAGGCACTTGAGGCTTAAGACTTTTAAACCTCAGATTTAGGGCAACACAGTTAGTAATGTCTCTCCTAATTTGCTCTGCAATTCACTGCTTTGATAATATATAAATAATTGTTTTACTTAACAGTAGTTCATTTGTTTGCTCCATCAACTGATGCTATACAAATATTTCGTAATTCAATTGCTCTGTATACAAAATGAAAAAACAATACAATTATACCAGACCTGCCACTGACATGTAATTCTCTTCATGTTACATCTTGTGTCCACAATTTTGTAACACAAAGAATTCCGCTCTCGGATTTCATAAAGCTTTTTTTATTTGTAACATGAAAATAAAAGACGACAGTTAACGCCACGCCACGGGTTTATTAATTACGTAGGCGGCATTATGTTGTGTGACTTCAAATGGCTTCACACGCTCTTATAGCTGCTATAAAACGTCGATTGCAAAATTTTACATAACGCAATTACCAATATAACATCTCGGAAGTTTGTTTTTTCTTTTCTAATGTTTTTTTTTTGTTTTTCTGCAGCAATAGGCGTTTGTGTTCACAAATCGCTTTGGTTATTTCTCTTTACCTAATGCAGTTAATTGTGAATGGTAGATTTTGGAAACTAATTATCCAATGTAGTTTTTTAAGCTAACTTTATATGAAGATTCTTTGTTGTTTGAAGGTGATTTGATTCCTAGAAGTGTGGGAAATCATCAAAAAAGTTAAACCATAAAATTATTTAGTTTGAAATACGAAGCCAAGTAGAAAAACATTCTATACAATTTTCTAATATTATAAAAGATTGCGTCTGTGTCTTTTTGACGTCTTTTTTACTAATACAGATTTAGCTGAAAGGAGAAACCCAGTCTCCATAAAAACTTGGGCCCAAATTATACGAATGGTACAGAACTCAAAATTTGCCATAAATTAGGACAAT
The DNA here is from genome assembly GCF_947172395.1 of Bicyclus anynana. Classification (NCBI taxonomy): domain Eukaryota; kingdom Metazoa; phylum Arthropoda; class Insecta; order Lepidoptera; family Nymphalidae; genus Bicyclus; species Bicyclus anynana. The sequence goes on from NC_069087.1 coordinate 13,738,740, forward strand.
TAAGGAGAACTTATGAGACCAATTTTCAAAGAAATCTCTATTTGCCTAATCAGATAAATTACTTGTTACAGGTGTACAATAATTCCCTGTGACATAAAACTCATGTCAAACTGACAGGTGAGAGTTTTAATAATGATTTGAAACTAACTTGACACATTTAGTCAAAATACGACAATCTAAACATAATTCAAATCAATAGGAACTACTAACTATCAGTAAAATACGCATCAAAGAGGATACGTGGTGTGAAAATAATAATAATGAAATCAGTTTATTATTTGGCGAATATTATTTCGGCTAAGATTCTAATGGTGTACTCCAGTAAAATATACAAGGTGTTTAGTATATTTTTCATTTCTGTATCGTTCTGAAAAGTGGGCCCAATTTCAGACATTTCCCTTAGAGTAAAAATATATCAGACCTTGGATTAACGCTAACGCTTATTCCGAAAAAAAGTGATTTCCGCGGAATTAGAGCAAAACAGAATTAATTTCACGCGAACGAAGTTGCGGGCCTCCACTAGTAGCTAAATAGTTTATCTATTCTGTAACATTAATGCCGTCACTCGCTGTTACTCGTAGATGATATCACAAGTGTTGGGGAATCACATCAATAAAATTTACCTTATTCGGACACTTACTAAAAGGAAACTAATTTTAAATACCAAAATTGGTCTTGGAAAGTTAAATTTTTGGAGAAACAACGCCCAGTTGCCTAAAACGCAATTTTATGGAACCTATTAAAAGTTAACGGAACTTGATATTGAAAATAAAAGTGACTTGCAAGTTCTTTAAATATCAACGAATAATACTTCAAAATTAAAACAGTATTATACGAGTAAGATGAAGAGTAAGAATGAATGTAAAGTAAAAACAAGCATTTAATAACAAAATTAATACAGTAATGTTGAGTCACGATGCTTCGGTATCGGAATCGGTAACAAGCATTTGAGTCAAATCTTTATTAGACAGGTTTTCGTGCAAGATACCGAAGCAAATGCTGATTGGATCCATCAATGGATTATAATCAACAAAAAATTCAATGATTAACATTATATTCCACTTTTCGTGATCTTGATTAATTCGTCTCAAGGAAAATATCATGAAATAGGTGAAAAGTTATAATATAATAAAATTTCAATTTTACAGTTTGGTTTGAAATGATTGTTTATTGGGTTTTTAGATATGATATTTAATTTTATAGAAATCGATATCATTTTTCGATTAATTTTACACAATTTCACGGATTAGTATAGGCTAAAATTAAAGATTAAAAATACTTTGATTATGATCATGCAACCGGATCTATCACAAGATTATAATTTACTGTAAATGATTCTAAATATTCTGGGTCTAATATCTTCTGAACTATATGTCTAGCATGCGACCAACGACACAATAACTCGTGTCGACTAATAGCGACGAAGTTGTCCCAGTCATATCTCTTTCGTTCCAACATAATGAAAGAGCCGGTTGCGCCGCTATTCATTGATATTTTGTCTATTCCTCTTCACAAGATTTGTTATTAGCAGAATTATGATCAGACATAAATCTAATATTAATCTATAGATAATCTACAGCCTATAAAAATAAGTCTCTACTTTTAGCAGCCAAACTCTATGCTTCAGGTTTAGAGAGTAAAAAAGTACAAGTATCAAGTAACTTGTAAAGTCTTGCTGTACCGATGGAATTTCTTAACTTGCTTGTGAAGTCATTACTGATACGAGTAGGTACATAAAAAAACTATATTTATACTAAATTTCACTTTAGAATATTCGTATTGTAACATATCTATTTAGTATTCTCCAAGCACAGGGCAATCACCCAGTCAGTTCAGAACCAGTAGCAAATATTTTTAGATCTGGTAAAAGTGGTCATATGTGGTATGTGCACTAGCTACTTGACCACCAAGCAACCGCAAACTACTTGGCAAACTTGCTCTTTATCTGCAGAAGTGTCCACTTCAATACGTATAACTGTTTCCTACTTAACATACTAGTTAGTTGTAAAATGTTTTTACTTATCTACTCAGTTGGTGTTCATCACTTTTGATTTTTATTCAACTTGGAGTTTAGTTGTCTCGTTCTATAATTAACAGTGCTATGGGTTTTTTAATTCACGCCTCTAATTGTTAATGCGGCTTCGTATTGATATCCTTAGATCAATAAAATTTTTGCTGGTTAAGTGCTACTTTATCTTCGATCTCTGGGTACCGGTGACTATCCAAAGCAGACATCGTCGATGAGCGTGTGTGGTTTGCTCTTAAATTCGGTCATATTGCAACAAATGTTTTTAAAGATATCAGAGTCTCGGAGAAGAGGTTAGGAATTATGTGAGACCCATTCACTCACTGAAATACCATATATTTGGATTGCCTCGGGATCTGCTAGGCTGCTTTTTTATTATTTACAAGTTTGCCCTTGACTACAATCTCACCTGATGGTAAGTAATGATGCAATCTAAGATGGAAGCGGGCTAACTTGTTAGGAGGAGGATGAAATCCACACCCCTTACAATTTCTACACGACATCTTACTGGAACGCTAAATCGCTTGGCTGTACGTCTTTGTCGGTAGGGTGGTAACTAGGCATAGCTGAAACCTCCCACCAGCTTCTCATGCGTAAATACCGCCGTGCTAGCTGAGCTGATTGGGGAAGGAAAGTCGGAAAAGAAGCCAAAGCAACAAACCCGCGATCTAAAAGCCTGGGATTATTGTGTAGAGATATTAAGGTGAATATATTATAGAAAATGAAATAAGGTATTCTGAGAGAGTGTACCAGAAAGGTCATCAACATGACGTAGCATTCTCTACTTGTAAAGCAAGTTTTACAAATGCCATAATAAACAAGTTGTTGTTATCTTCTATCACGTACATCACAATATTTTTTTTTATGATTCCACTTAGAAAGTAGTGGTCCGATATAATCTTGCCTTAACTTGTCTGGGCGTCGCGATTCTTCTGTCTACTTAATGTCACGCGTATGTCACACCGTGTGTGATTTGTGTTGCAACAATGGCGGCTACTTTAATGATATTATAATAGGTCATTATAAGATGGGAAGGCACATCCGATGTGCAATTGTTATTGCTGGCAGTTTGATGAAGGTTGATTTCTGAGGTCAACCACCTTTAAAATCTCGTAAAGAGATTTTCATTATCGCATCTTGCAACTGCAGGCTAATTCACTATGTTTACGTATGTTGACATATACGAAATTGAGATTCTATGTAAAAATGTCATCCGGTGCTTACTTGCGGATATTACACAGTAGGTAAATGATATTTTGTCAATTGATTTGATGTTCATTTTAATAGGTTGATAATAATGACCACAAATAGTGAATAGGTCAGTAGATGTTACTTGAATACAAGGTAAGCATTTATGAGCCGTCAATGTATTGTCAGCTTTTAAGAGGAATGTTTTTATCGTCCTCTAACTCGTATTATATTATATTGTAAAGAAAAAATAAATATTGCAATAAGCCGTTCATACTCAATACATGAGCACTTTTAAAGGTTTGAGTTTAAGAGTTAAGAGGTTAAGAGTGAGGAAAGTTTCAGCTAACTGCCAAGTCACTAATTTATTACGAAGTTGTGTTACTATCACGTTTACGCTTATTGACCCCAACGTGAATAGTTATTTACTACATCCTATTATTAAAAGCGAATGAAAAGCCGAACCTTAACAATGGCTTATTGGTTGATTCTGCATCGCTTTGTTCACTTATATAACTTTTCTTATTTATGGTCAATAACGACATACGATTTTATTCTTTGAGAACCTAATATCGAAATTAATGTTTTTTTCTCATTTTTAATTTTGCATGAGAAATAATTTATTGGCAACCCTTATTAGACGCATTCTTGACCACGAGTCTCCTCTCAAAATGAGAGGGGTTAGGCCAATAATCCATCACGCTGGTTCAATGCGGATTGGCAGATTTCACATACCTAGTTAATTAAGAAAATTCTCAGATATGTAAAGTTGTCTCACCATGTTTTCCTTAACCGTTTGAGACACGAGATATTTAATTTCTTTAATTAGAACTTATCCTAATAACTATACACATTATGCCCTGCGTTCCATGTTGGACAGCAAGGCTGATCCTTTGCGTGAAAAATTAATCAGCACTTACACACAGTAATAATAAATAAATAATAGTTAATTTTGCAATCATTAAATTTTAATCAAAGTGTAATGCAATGCAACCACCATTGAAAATATTATACTAATGAAATATGTATAATGAAATTGCATTATAATGCAAATATCAAACATTAAAGTTTCTAACAGACATTCAGTAAATTTCCACAAAAATCATTTAGTTCGGTGCGACGATGTCCTAGAAAACTTTAAATCGTAAAAAATTGATTTGATATTTTACTTTTGTTTTTCAATTGTTTCAATACACATTAATAAAAACCCAAAAATTAAAAAAAAAAATTTTGCTTGGGATCTGTCATTTTGGCTCCTAAAGGAGGATTAATATCGACTGCTGCAGCTAGTTCTTGTTATAATGCAATTAATCATTTATTCTTAAATGGAGAGGTCTGTCGCATAAATCTATTTGTTTTATTCAATATGATCACGAGTTTTCCGTTTACATAATTAATAATTGCGATTTTAGAACACATTAATTCTTATCCTGGTCCGTAATGATGCAAATTGCAATGTATTAAGCGACTGTTTTGTTTTCGTGTCCTAGATTTAAACTTTAACATTTATTAAGTAAGTTTATGAAAGAAATTTATTGGCAACAAATTGCTGCTGTTAACTTAGTTACGCACTAATAAATTTTATGTGATTAATTACAAACTGTTCATTATTTCTATCTACATTTTACCATTAGTTTTGCTTGCGTAAAATTCCGATGTGTACAAGACTAGAGTTGGCAAAGTTGACAAGTGAAAAGGCAAAGTGTTTCAATGTAATATTTTTTACGTCTTCGATGGAGCCGGCTGCACACTCGAAAAAACATGACGTCATGCGTCATTCCCTCGCTCTAGGGTTGCCAACTTTTTTTTACAAGAAAGTATATTCTGGTCGATAAAGATTATTAAACAGTATTTTTTTTGCGTTCTGCACGCTACGTCACATATTTTCGCGATCAGTAGTAAGTATCTACTACAGTATATTCTTGTTTAAGAGATCGGATATGATGTGGTGAATATTTAAGGATGAACTTCAAACTATCAAACTGTAACAATAACCACAACACAATTTTGCTTCATTGTCTTACGTCGTCGTCATCAACCCATATTCGGCTCATTGCTGAACTCGAGTCTCCTTTCAGAATGAGAGGGGTTAGGCCAACAGTCCACCACGCTGGCCCAATGCGGATTGGCAGACTTCACACACGCAGAGATTTAAGATAATTCTCTGGTATGCAGGTTTCCTCACGATGTTTTCCTTCACCGATTGAGACACGTGATATTTAATTTCTTAAAATGCACACAACTGAAAAGTTGGAGGTGCATGCCCCGGACCGGATTCGAACCCACACCCTCAGGAATCGGAGGCAGAGGTCATATCCACTGGGCTATCACGGCTGTCTTACGTGATTCTGTAATTTTAATGAAATTTATAGGTTAGGAATCCTTTTATTTTGAAAACATATTGGAGATATAGATTCCTCCCGCATAGTGAATTTGTCAAAACTTTTTATTGTATCATTAGCTTCACAATTAACCATATCAAATGTATTTCGTAACGTATTTAAATAATCTCAAGAAACTAAGTAAGTAGAGCTTTATTGCACATGTTAGGAACCACAAGCGCGAGTGTAGAAAGGCCATGGAACTGCTACCGTGTCACTCAGTAACCGCAAGTTAACTATGCCAGTTCAAAGGGTCACTCATAAGAAATGATCACAATATTTACCTTTATACATTTATTTATACTATTTTTTTATCCCTGATTCTCATTTATTTATTACTTCTTTTTTTTTAATTTTTAACAATATAAGTATCATTATTAAAAAATTATAAAAAAAATTAACCCTCCCGCTGCGGGACATTTGAGTGTCCAAGCAACCGGTGGTCAGGGCTCCAGAGTGAGGAACTTCCTCACAATACGCGCCGTCTCAAGAATCACTGCCTTTTGTATCCGACTCTTGATCCAACAGTTAAGCGAACGCTTCTTAAGGTGTTGGTCGAAGCATTTATACTATTTATAATAGTATAGAATATTGATAGAAGGAATCAATGCAAATATATTATTATAAAGCTGAAGAGTTTGGTTGAACGCGCTAATCTCAGAAACTACTGGTCCGATTTGAAAAATTCTTTCAGTGTTAGATAGCCCATTTTTCGAGGAAGGCTATAGGCTATATATTATCCGCGTATTCCTACGGGAACTGGAACCACGCGGGTGATAACGTGCGGCGCCAGCTAGTACGGGGATAAAACAAAGCACATAGTACTCGGGGATAATGTAGCTTCCCAACAGTGAAAATGTTTTTTTAATCGGTTCAGTAGTTTCAGAGATTCAATGCAAACAAACAATCAAATATTTTCTCGTTATAATATTAATTTCAGAAGATTACACGAAAAATCTTTGTTTTTTCGTGAAATCTTGAGATTTCGCTCCATATTTGTGTTAGTTTAGCTTCGTTCCCTCTGGATTTTGTCGTATTTTTGCTCCGCAACAAAGCTGCTCCGATGTATTGTGTGCAAAATGTGCGAAATTTTGCAAATGACAGTTTTCGTTGCGTTTTTGCCGGGCTTTGCCGCGTGATTCGCATTGTGAATTCTCACGAGAATGTAAAGCGGCTTTAGACCCTGTCTTGGGTAATGTGAGGCAACTGTCATGTTTACATTGTTGGGCTAAAAAAAAGATTAATTTTGAAACAAATAACAATCGAAGGTGATTTCTAGTTACCAATTTGCAGTTTATAATAGGTCAATTCAATACATTGGCGATAGGTTCTTTATGACAAGGGCGAAACAAATCAATTGGATCCGCTTTTAAAACTGTCATAAGCGTTTCACAACAATTTATGCTTTATCACAATGGGCTGTGTTACTAAACTTCGCCGTCGCCCTACATCGCGAGAATAGAAGTAATAACCGGCCAAGTGCGAATCGAACTCGCGCACGAAGGGTTCTGTACCATTATCTATAACAACGTCAAAAAAATGTTGGGCTCCCATACTCCCCCCACCTCTCCTTAAATATTAATTTCAATTTAACTGTATACTACAATATAACTCAATATTCTGTGAATATTACACGAATCTATCTGTTGGGCGAGCAAAAACATTACCTACGTTTATTGTATCGTAGCCTATCTGTAACTGAGATTTTTTTTATTGAGAAAGAACACAGGGAACTTAAGCTAACTTATCCTAATTACTATACAAGTTATGCCCACGTGGAATGGTGGCATGAATACTGACTGCATTTCTTCGTTGGACAGCCAGGCTGATCCTTTGTGCTGAAAATGAGCCAGCTTCTGTCACCATTTGGGCAACTAGCCGTGTTGAAATGATTCAGATGATTTTATTGGCACTGCGACTCCATGACCCAAGGGTCTCCACGGCAAAAGGAACACATCTGTGAAATACATGATCAGTGAAAATTTAGCAATCACGGTTCATGGGATATGGTACCTGGTGACAGAAGGACGGACAGCGGAGTTTTGGTAATAGGGTTACGTTTTACTCCACGGAACCCTAAAGAGGTATGCAAGTGTCGTGTTGCTAGGCCCATTCACGCGGCTGGCCTTGTCTCTACTTCGACTTTAATGGCCCGGAAATTAGAACTGTTTGTCGTGCGTTGGTGTCTATTGGAAAACGGTAGGCACATTATGAGACAAGTGACAATTATTAATGGCAAAAGGCGAAAAGCGAGAGTATTGAATGTTGAAAATTCAATTATCTGTATCGTGACTAATAGTATTACACACCAAGTTATTATTTCGAAGTGACTTCAAGTGACAAGGTACTCGTACAGAAACCGAACGAATATTTTTTATTCATACGGTTATTGGATAAACTGTATATTCTAGTACTGTAGGACCGGACGAATAGCCTCAGCCTTATTGTTTTGCATAGACATTATAGCTAACAAAGTCAAGAAATAAAATGCCCAAGATTGGGCAAAGTAGGTAGTGTTTGTTCCGGAAAACAAACCCCACCTAGTGGGACCACGCTAAGAAGAAGAAGAAGATGATTCAGAAAAGGGATGTAATAATAAATGAATTAAATAATAAAAATATATTTTTTTGCATAAATGATTACAGAACCAAATAATTACCCAATAGTAACGTGGAGACCAGGTATTATAGTATTCTTTGTGTTTTTTTTCCTTTGGACTAGGGTTTAAAAATATTACGAAGCAGTACGAAAAGTAAAATTAAGTTAGCCTGGAGTAATTGTAAATATTAAATTTATAAACAGCGTATATTATACTAAGTGTGTAAAATATAGAAGTATATACCTATAATAAGTATATAATAGGTAAACTTATCATGTGTACGTCACCCAGACCTTACAAAAAACCTACGTACCACTTACGTAGATTATTCACTCTGAAACGAAACGAAGATAGTTGTGTGATAAACAAATAAACACGTTATTGGGTTTTTGCGTCGTTTCGATTCGTGGAGTTTTCACAGAGAATAAGAAAACAAATAAATTATTAATTATACTTCAGTTCAGAAATATTTACATGGATAAATTTATTCCAAAGTAAATATTAAAAACCGGACAAGTGCGAGTTGTACTCGTACGCCGAGGTTTCCGTACGTAAGATGTACTTACTTATAGCATTGGCATTTTTTTATACTTGTGGTCTATAACGACTATCCAAATTTCATAGTCCCTTTGGGTTTTTAATTTCCTTAAGATTGTCAAAATATGTGATTTTGGTTGTTTATATTAATGGCTGTATCTTATTTTTTACATTAACTTTTTTCACAACTTCATGGGACCGTAGACCTGAGTATACGATTGAAATTTTAACTTGACACCATCCACACATTCCAGAAATAAAGAGTCTTAACATACAGACAAATCGACAACAAATTGATCAGATTCGTTTTTCCATTTGTGGTACGGAACCTTAATTAATTAATAAGAGTTATCGAAAGTTGTAATTAAAGCTGTGGTTGTTTACTTTACAGGCTACGACTCACTCACTCACTCACTCATTTCGCAACAAACACTCAGTACAAGCTCGTAGGTAGTCTGCACGTGCCTCATTTGCATTTTCTCTCGATCTGATTAAAGTTTTTTTATCCGATGTAATTATTGTTACATGAATTCTCAATTAGGGCAGACAATGCGTGTCAGAGTGGTCAGTATATGAAACTGTTACGCAACTAAACCTTATAGGCAAAGAGATGGTAGATATTTTGATATTTGGTTTGTTACACGTGAATTTGTTATTTACTTTTACTTTTTTGTGTCCGGGCTATTTTCTGGAATAGCTGAACTGATTTCAACAGAACTTTTAATGGAATATAACGGAGGTTATTGAGCTACATATGGGCATTTTATTGTACAATAAAGAATGCTGTGGTTTTGGGATTGCATGCGGACGAAATTGCAAGCGAAAAAAGTCTTTTTGCACCATCCCTCCGATTGAAATGTGCTTGAATCTTTTCTAAACGCAACAAATTTTTATTTAGTTTCCATCAATAGATAGAATGATTGAAGAGAGATGTTCATACATTAAACAAAAGGTTTTATATTGTTTTCACGGAAAAACTCGCGGAGTATTACTAATAACAATACATTTACTTGCAATTTTAAATACGCTTCGCCTCGTAGCTTTAGACCAATATTAACGCATAGTAGGTAGATACTAACACACTTATTACACTAACACTCAGTAACTAAGTTAAAAATACCCAATTAACTGACATCGACACCTAGCGACGAAATTTATTCAATCGATTTCCCTAATTGACCATTAGTGGAAAAAGTTTCATTAGGATAGTAGAAGTGAGAAAATGCCAGCTCATTTTTTTAAATAAATTATTCCACCGTTATGGCATGTTGTATCTTAATATGTTTCGACTTCACCATACTAACGCCAGCCTCTTACCATAAATTTTACCATCAAGTCTTATACCTTACTAGCGGACGCCCGCGTCTTCGTCCGCGTTGAATTCTGTTTTTCTAAAATCCCATGAGAACCATCCAATACGAAATCTTTTTCGATTTCAAATTTCAGCCAAATCGCTTCAGTAGCCGCAGCGTAAAGGAGGAACAAACATACACACTTACTCACAAACTTTCGCCTTTATTATATTATTGTGATACCCGTGCAAAGGATCGGGTTGCTATGTTTTATATACAATGTTCACAGTTTTTTTTTGTAGTATATTTAGTGTCAGCATTGCACCCGTGCGAAGCCGGGGCGGGTCGCTAGTTATAAGTACATATAAACCTGCCTCTTTAATCACTCTATCTATTAAAAAAAACCGCATTAAAATCCGTTGCGTAGTTTTAAAGATTTAAGCATACGGGTTATAGGGATATAGGGACAGAGAAAGCGACTTTGTTTTGTACTATGTAGTGATACCGTTAGTCAAGTGAAGGACGCTTACCTAAGGATTTGTAGCAGTAAAAAAATATCAAAACCATGTTGCGTTGCAAACTGGACGGTCAATTTTATCGTGTGTGGCCATTTATAATTTTAGTATGAAGTATCTTCTATATTTACTTTTAAATAATGACCTACGATATGTGTTAAAAGTATTAATTGTTTTATATACCTTAGCTCCTATACTACAACGTCTCACTATCGACCAGCGAATTCCCTCGGACAGATATGAGAACTTTTAGATTGCGTAAGTTATGTTTATCGCGAACGCTTTAGTTTGCCCATAGCGCTGGAGAATTCATTGGTATCGTAACAGTGTGTAGTCTAGATCGAGTTATTTCTCAACCTTGTCACCGCTGCTCCAGTGAGAAACCCGTTGCGCCACCATCTTGCACAGATCTGTGCTACTTCGGCGAAAGTAAAAGTACGCACCTGTTCTTAGACTAGTGACGGTGCGTACTTCTGTTGTTTTCGCTATCAAGGACGTTATAGTGACGTCATATTCAAAGATGTAGAGTAAATGATAACGAGTACATAGTACCTACGAGAATACCACATGTGCATTATAAATAAAAAATTAAATAAATTATTTTCTAGTCCAGTGATTCTCAAAGTGGGGTGCGCGACAAGATTTACGGAATAGTGGCTTGTGAACTGATACGGAGTCAAAATTAATTTTAAAATTGTTCAAAATTATTCCTAACATTGAATCCATTTGCGACAAGAAGCAAGCACACCCATAACACTAATATTACAGAGACATTTCTTTTGGTACTTTATGTGTTACCTTTTATTCATGTAAAAACTTTATTTTCTTCAACAGTCAAATTATTATTTCTTCTTGGGTTTCCTCCATCCGCAAAGTTTGAGAAAGCCTGCTCTAGTTTATTACGTTACAAAGTTCTTTAGAAATACCATGAATACCTTAATCAGTTTGATAAGCGTTAGCTTTAGCAGTTTATTTGTTCTGTGAGATCAACTAATATCCCATCCCACTACAATAAAATTCATTTTCATTTTATTGAACGCAGAAATAAATCTATCAAATTCAATTTTCATTGTTATATTCATTTTCATTACTTTCATACGGATTAAATCATAAAAACTGGCTAAGCGCGTATCAAAACACGCGTTAGGGTTCCGCTGTATATTATTTATCATTATTTTTTATTAGAAACGTTACGTTTTATGAAAGTATGCCTACGCACGCCGTGAGTTCTCTATGAGTTCTTTAGCTCCAAGGCTATTTTATATTGGGTTTTTTTTATTGTTTTTAACAACTATGAAGGAACACATACTTAATTTTTTATTTGAAATGCTTTCTCTAATCAATATTTCAATCAAAATCATTAGAAATAACTGTATAGTTAAAACTGACGAACACACGGACAACTTAACTAAACAGTTTGATGTAGGTACAAATAAAACTGCACAACTAAAACTGCACGTCAGTAGCAGTTATTGGACATACAATTTCTAATTTAAATTTTTACTGCGTAACCTTAAAAGCTAGATACTATAGATATATATAGCTATTATCTATAGATATATAGATAACTATCTAAAGATATATAGATAGCTAGCTAGATAGATAGTATAAAAAATAAAATATTACGATGAATTTAAAATAGTCAGCCAGTGAAAAGGCGTGAAACGAGCTCCGCAAGAATTTGCAGTCAAATTGCAGGAAAGTTAGCACTGACTGATTTATAAGTAAAGACATGTGCAAAAAATGTCGTTTCGACGCACAGACAGACTGCTTTCGTGCATATAACGACCGGCGGATGTGCTGTATATAGTGTTACAAGTGGACTCGGCAAACCTTTTGCGATTTGATTATTTTGACATGAAAATCATTGGATGCGATGTTATATAATTATATATTTTTTATTAAATTATAACCTTTTTTTATTGAAAGGTTAGGCTAAACTATTCTAATAGCTATACTAAATGCCCACGTGGAATAGTAATAAAAAATAATATAAGAGTTATTTGACATGACAAAGTTAGAGCACTAAAGCTAACGCTTAACGCTTTTCTTAGGGTACGAGATCCGTTATTAGAAATATATATATACCCTCATCTGTTTATTAATTATAATAAATTATGTTTGATCACGATTTAACTAGGCAACCTATGTGCAATGAGTCAAGGTGAATCTATCATTTATTTCTAATCACAATAGATAAACAGACGGTATACGTTTCTTATAACGGATCTTAGACGAGTATATCTGTAAGTTATTGATAGTGGTGGTAGAGCTCCTATTAATAAAGATATCTAGGTAGATATCTTTATTAAAAAGGAGCTCTCCCCTTCCTCTTCCTTACCTAAACCTACATTCATACTTATTTATGCTGGACAACAAAATTCCTAGACGCCATCTGCGTCAGATATATCGTCAACTTATAAAGTCTTCACAATATACAGTAAGTTTGGAAACGTACATAACAATACATTCGTATAAAATAATGGTGAAAAAGGAACAAATAAATAAAAATGACTAACGGTATTAAACGATTACACATATAAGACAAATATTTACTTTCTTTTGATAAAAGATAATAAACGCACGCATTGAAAGACCGTGAAACAATATACGTCAAGTGCAACGCCCTTAACTGGTACTTAAATGGGGTTTTCAAACCCAAATTAACGGTTAAAATGTGTAAAAATAAATTTTCTTTTAAAACTGGTTTTAGTGTTTGTGTTTTTAGCCGTTATAATTAATTGTAAGGTATGTTTGAAATTTTAATCTCTTAAAATAATTTCTGAAAAGTTTGTGCATTTTAAGGTAGTGGAATTGGAGGCAGAGGTCATATCCACTGGGCTTAAGGTTCAAAAAAATTAAAATATCATGTGTCTCAAACGGTGAAGGAAAATCATCGTCAGGAAACCTGCATCCCAGACAATTTTCTAGATTACCCTATCAAAGTCAAATTCAACATTTTAGATGTAATTCTCTGCGTGTGTGAAGTCTGCTAATCCGCATTGGGTTAGCGTGGTGGACTATTGGCCTAAACCTTCTCATTCTAAGAGGAACCTCGAGCTCAGCAGTGATTCGAATATGAGTTGAAACTTCATTAAGTGTGAAATACAGGACAAATAAAAGTCATGTCATCTACTTTAAACATTGTTATGTAGGTATATAAAAAATAAAATCTCTGATAATATATGAATAACTCAAATAATATTTTTTTTTTTAAATATCAGAGTTGTCATAACATTAGACTTTAAGTATTTTGAGGTTGGCTGTAGGGAAAAGAAGTTATCAAAAAAAAAAAAAAAACATACATACAGCCGAACGTAGAACCTCCTCCTTTTTGGAAGTCGGTTAAAAATAGGCCAAATTTCACGCGTACAAAGTCGCAGGTATCTCGCAGTTAATTTATATAGTAAGTACAGAATTATATGATTTTTATTTTTTACAAATCTCATACATTAACATAAAACGTCGAGCAGTGAAAGTGATCATAATATATGCCTGCCGTAAAATAACTTCACTGTTAACGCAGAACGCATTTATATGATTTATCACATAAAAGCTAATCTATTTAAAGCAATTTAGACTTTATATTCACATGTATTATGAGCTAAAACTATTATCCTTTTATACAGATTAGCTACACTGACTATTAAGAATGTGTTACTTGCTCATAGCACAGAAAACATGATAGTATAGGCTGATAGATAATAATTAGTACGCTACAGTCTACAGCATAGATTCCCAAAGTGGTCCAGGTGTTCACTTGATTCTATAAATATGGGAGCTCATAATTCGTAAGCGAGGGCCCCGAAATGTTATTCTATTTTCAAAATGGTTTTCTAAATAATATAAACGTGTGAATTGATTGGTTCCTTGTTTTGTGAGTAGATGTCAAAAAAGTAAAAGTGGATGGAATCACATTCTTGATTTTCCAACTTTACTGTTTTTACATCTACTCACAGTACAATCAACTAATCAATTTTCATTCTTTTTTGTTTCGAAAACTGTTAATTCATGTTTGGAACTCAGCCTCCATAGCATTTTTATCGTGTTTTGGGAAATGGTACAAATGTGGCTACAGGGTTTGCAACGGAACAGGCTGAATTTTCAAAATTCAAAAAGGTCTACGAGAAAAAAAGTTTGGGAACCTCTGCTCTACTTGTCTGTTCACATATCGTCAAATGTTTTTTTATGTTTTGCACTTTATTCATTACGTATTTATTTGCTTGTAATATTTCTGCTTTCAAACTACTGCGTAATGTAATGCGTATAATAAAAATTCTAAACAACAGTTGTTACAGGAACGTCAATAGACCCTTTTTGACGGCCTCCGTGGCGCAGTGGTATGCGCGGTGGATTTACAAGACGGAGGTCCTGGGTTCGTTCCCCGGCTGGGCAGATTGAGATTTTCTTAATTTGTCCAGGTCTGGCTGGTGGGAGGCTTCGGCCGTGGCTAGTTACCACCCTACCGGCAAAGACGTACCGCCAAGCGATTTAGCGTTCCGGTACGATGCCGTGTAGAAACCGAAAGGGGTGTGGATTTTCATCCTCCTCCTAACAAGTTAGCCCGCTTCCATCTTAGACTGTATCATCACTTACCATCAGGTGAGATTGTAGTCAAGGGCTAACTTGTAAAGAATATAAAAAAAAAAAAAAAAAAATAGACCACTCTAAATTATCTTGTTTGGACAACAAATTCCAAATTTAATAATTGTGCTACCTTATTTACTATGTTCGTATATTTTAGCAGTTTCTAAATCACTTAAATAATTGTCATTGAGTTTATATTTACACCTGCAATTACTTACGTAGGTTGTTACTGTTCAATTAAACTGTTAAGCCAAGCCCGTTTTCAAAATTTTGACAGTCCACAAAAATATTATTAGCTTAGGAAAATATTTATAACGGAAACTTATAAACTAAATTATTAAACGTAAGAGAGGATACTATTATAAATCTGTTACCACACGGAAGATTGTTATTAATAAATAAAAAGTGTTTATATAAGGAAAATATTATGTTCTAACTCTCGCTACCTTCAACTTTTTATAGAGCTGCATAAAAAGTTGAAGGTGGCTTAAGAAATGCTATCGAAATGAATATTCCGCGGCATTTCCTCGATCAAATAGCTAAAGGAAATAATTAACGATAACGCGAAGTTTCTGCAATGGCTGGAATCTTATCCTATGCCACGTAGATCTGAGACTCTGAGGAACTAAGCCTGTTTCCCACGCTCGACTTTAAAGGACAGATAGACCTTGATAACAACTTGCCTATGATTGCCTTAGAATAGGGCTGCCTCTTGTTTTCATATAACAAGTTGTTTTCAGTCATTATCTTTACATAACGGTAATTGTTACGCGAAAACGGTACGGTACGGTAAATAATGCATTACCGAAATTAAAAGTATACCACGAATGACAATACGTCTTCAACTTTAATAGTGTAAGTAGAACTTTTTGTGGCAGACCTCGTTCAGGGAAATACTACGAGTAAGTTTATTTCTGTCTCCAAATAAAATTGTTGTATTTCGGTCTGAATGGAATGTTTGACGCTGTAGGTAATTACATGCATATAAGGCTTTATCGCTTCAAGTTGATGGACACTGGGCGGCACTTGTATACACGAAATTTACCAACTAGATATTGTTAGTGCCTCTTAAGTCACGTGATTTCGTATTCACTGTTAATTTATTGCTAACTGATCAATATTACTAACCAGTGTGTTTCATATTATGATTTTCGTTAACAATGCAGGCTTTATGAAATGCGAATGTTATAGTTCTAACGTTAATTATATACAGGTGGCATATAGATCGAAGTAAGTGAATAGGCCATATCCTCGCAGGCCCTGTAAAGTGTAGCTCGGTTGGTTTGAATCTCTCTGGCAAAAATTACTCAGCTTTTTGATAGTTCTATTCAATGTAAAATGACTACGTATTGGATGGGATTTACAATTCACAGTGAAGATAAATTAAAGCATGTTTGTAATTACTTGTACGTTAAGGAATTCCGCTACGTCATGACTGTTAAAATCAAAGTTATAAATATCCAAGCGAGCTTAGATTATTTTAATATTAAAGAAAGCTAAGCAGATCTGGTTGTGAGAGCTAACGGTGAGCGGATTTCACTAAAACATTGGTGTGTGTCGAGTATGTGGACATAGTAATTGCTGAAAATGTTGAAAATCACATTCGCTAGTCATCATTTCGATCTCACTTATTTGCATGCGAGAATGTAATCTAAAACCATTCTCAATAATCTCCTCGGATAAATTCGCATAATCGCAGAAAATAGTAAAATAATCCGTTTTCCTTTTAAAACAGAGTATTTATGTATATTTCCACGTTTTTTAATGCATTCAGATTTAAATTTTGACTTCCTAGGCTTGGTTTTTTTTTTAATTTTGTCTTTCTTGCTTGGTTTTCTTATTCTTATTAAGTGCGTTAAGTTGGTCTGTTTGTAGTAAATCTACTACAAACTCGGAAGGCATATTCTGCTAAGAGACAAGACACTTAGCACGCCATTTCCTTAGCATTTCTAATATAATGCTAATTATCATTTATAAATTTCATTTATTTTTTTGGATAACATCTTTTATTATAAGTCTCTCTGGCTTTCATTGTTCTACAATCATCGAGTGAATCTAATGTGACAAGCAAGTTTCTATAGATTGCTATACCGGGAGAAATTTTGAAATATGTAAACTTAAACCATTCATTGGATCTTGAAAGAGAAGACTGTATACGTTTCATTTATGATACTTGCAAGCAGGATTTACTCTAACTTTCTAGGGGCATCGTAATTTTCAATATATTTTCGTTATGCTAGTAGGTTCATAAACGGCTTTAATGTCAAGCCCGCCCCCCTAGTCAAGTGGCACGTCCATTCTCTTTCTTCGATCGCTAACGCTTCGTAAACTACAAAACAGGTCACGTGATCAAGATTCCCATACATTTTTCTAGTTTCGAAGCGTTAGCGATCATAGAAAGATAATCGACGTGTTGCTTGGCTAGAGGGGCTGATTAATTACCACCCTTTAAAACAGGGAAAAAGGACTATTTTTACACATATAGGAGTCAATTTTTGCGGATGTGTATGTGTGTGTAATATGAACGATGAATAATCCATTTATTTTTCGCGAATAATCGACGTATCTGAGCGACTTCGACGTACGTTTCGGTTTGAAACCCGACACAAGAATGTTGATTTCCACTAAAACAGCTAAATAAATTTATCAAATGTCAACAAAATAAGCACCTATTTACGTACCATTACTTAGCAACCCTAATTGACTTAATAATTGAATACAATCATTGTGTTATAGCTTCGTAAGTCTATCGTTCCTATATCAGGTTAACATACATGTAAGTATGAATTTATGTGATATTTTGTATACTTCCATAAATTGTAAATCTTAAAATCTTTTTAAATCATAAAGATATAGGATATATTTGTCGAGATACTTAAGCACTAGCCACTTAAATTTATTGTTAATTACTCTTGACCGAAATCTATGTTGTAAAAACTGTTATACGGACACAAAACCAGCAGTAATATCTTGTAGACAAGTTATACCTATTTCTCTATTCTGCCTTTACCACCGTGACATTATAATTGCTTTTATTTAAATGAAGTGTCTACAGAATTTTAACAATTCGAAACATGCAATCTTTTCACTTTTTTTTATTATAGTTTTCTAATTAAATGTGACTTTCCAAAGTGCATATTCTTATTTTAAATGTTTTTAGACTTTAGTTTTTTTTTGGTGCGCTAATCGCTATTTGAAATATTATGTTTATTTTGTAAACTATTATGCTAGATGTACGATTATGCTATAAGCTATTATACTGTTAGAGATTCTCATTGTTTTTTGAGTAAGGGTGAAAAAAATTGTGACAAATTGGCCTGTATTGACGTGGACTCATTGGTTATTTCGACTTATAGAGGGTTGACATTTCGGTTTTCGGGGTTTGAAGGAAAGTTTTTCATGTTTAGGAGGTTTTCGACTTATAGATGTTCGATATAAAAGGTTCTACTGTATAATTTACTATTTTCGAAACCCACGAATCCATGTGGCCCCTCAGAATTGACTCATAATACCATCTCCTGATGGTAAGTGATGATGAAGTCTAAGATGGAAGCGGGTTAACTTGTTAGGAGGAGAATGAAAATCCACACCCCATTTCGGTTTCTAAACGACATCGTACCGGAACGCTAAATCGCTTGACGGTACATCTTTGTCGGAAGGGTGGTAACTAGCCACGGCCGAAGCCTCCCACCAGCCAGACCTGGACCAATTAAGAAAATCTCAATCGACCCAGCCGGGGATCGAACCCAGGACCTCCGTTTTGTAAATCCACCGTGCATACCACTGCGCCGCGGAGGTCGTCAAATTAATATTACAATATTATAAAATTAATATTACAAACAGATTAAAATAAATGGAATTATTTGAAAACGGCCTTGAGATGTTAATGTCGTAGAGATTCTCTGTTCAATAGTACCAGTGCTCGGGTTCGATGACAGAGACAAGCCTCCTCTTTTGATGCCACGGCCGTTGCTCTTGACCTAGGCGCCGCTCCGTTGCGTATGGCGACTGACAAGTGAAAGACCGCATCCGATTGTGCCGAATCGATTAACTGCCAACTCGATTAAATTAAAAAAAAAAATCGATTATACGCAATGGATGTGGAACATTTTGAGTTTTCGCCTCGCTTTCTAATTTCATTAGCGTAACGTGCGATTTTGGAATCGAGTTACGTCATTTTCGAAACTAGTGTGTGACTTAATAATGTTAATAAGTTTGCTCCATTCAATTTTTCATGCATTACGTATGTGTAAAAAATTATGAATATTATAAAATGTGCAGCGATAAAGAAATATGTGCGGTTATATAATTTATTTAACTACTAAGAGTCGGATGCAGAAGGCAGTGATTCTTGAGACGGCGCGTATTGTGAGGAGGTTTCTCACTCTGGAGCCCTGACCACCGGTTGCTTGGGCACTCATGGGTCCCGCAGCGGAAGGGTGGATTTTTTTATATGTTTTCAGTAGTCTTTGTATTATTAAAAATGAAAACAAAATGGATAAATAAATAAATGAGAGAAAATAATCATGGCTGGAATGGAATGTGTAAAACAGCTGTATATAGCGCTATTCGGTTACGATGTTTTTATAACTTTGTTTCTATATTTCTCTATCTATAATATCGTGTTAGACAAGAGAGATATAGAGACTCAGCCAGTCGAGTTACAAAAACATCGATACAGATAACTATAGACTCTGCTTAGCATAGTTTATAATTTTAATGCACATTATTTGCTTCTGGATTTCTATAATAGACAATGGTTAACTTTGAATGAAGATTATTAATGCTATTATTATTAGTTATTGTGACATGCAAATATAATGCCTTTTATTAAAGGTAGTTGCTCTTTTGCAAACAAAGATACCTACTTGAACAAAATAACCAAGAAATTTGCTTTACTGCATTTACTCGTATATATGTATATAATTATATATATGCTGCTTATTAATATTATTACCATTAGTGATAAAAAATTCCAAACCAAAACCACTATTTTAGAAGAGGTGCAAAATTTTAAACGTAGACTTCTTACTGCTTTCTATGAGATACATTTATCGAATTATCAAGTTTAATATCCTTGCCGAAAGGTGACCAATATAAAACCGTTTCAGATGGGAACCAAGTAAGAAAACAAACTGGTAATAGAAAACCAATAACTCGGTTAAAAGCAAAATACAAAGAAATGTTTTAAGAACGATTTGATTCGATCAATAAGCAAGATTGAAGCACAGAAACGTTTTAGAAAAGTAAACTTCAGTAAATAAACTTCAATATTATACCACACTAAAATATTATAGCTTAATTTAAATAAATACTTAGAAACAAATATATAAACGTATTCATTTCAAAGAGTGCGATATATAAAAAATAAACACCGTTCTTGAGTTAATTAATTACTTAATTAGAAGTAGCTACGCGTTTCTCCGCCTTCGTTGTGAAAAAACATACGATAGCCAAGCAGTGATTGCATGCAATTTAAATAATTAGGTAGCAGTACCGAGACGCGCTTACAAGGAAGTCAAATAAGTTATATTGTTGCGATTTGATTTCATTTCTAGCTATTACAGTTGTTGAAATGCTGAGCAATTTGCTGTCTGCTACTTAGAAAGCGCAGTGTTGGTCATCAGGACTGACGTCATTAAGCTAGTTTTAGAGATTCACTGTATGCAGGCGGCGCAGGGTGATGTTTGGAAGTTCCCACAAAAGGCCTATGTCCTGCAGTGGACATCCAACGGCTAATGAGATGATGACTTGGAAAGTGTAGGGTTGGTCTACCTCTCACGAGAAGGACATCAAACTGATTACAAGTCGTTGGATCTCAGGAGTCTCAAGACCAGAGTTACTGAAAGTCATTATAAAAGGATTATGTACAGTGGACATCAGCTGATAATAAAGCTTACGGTGATGAGATGATGATGCTTGATGAAGAAAACTTTGTAATGTAACTTGATGATTTTTTCTAATACAAAACAATAAGCAAATTACCACATAATATATAAATCACATATATATTTGGTATATTCGTGAAGAACACCTCAAAATTGCTGCCCTGCATCGATAAATTGAACGTTAACTATTATTCAAGCACCTGTTTTATATTGCTTTAAATCTATAGACACATTATGGGCAAGTGGAAAAAGAGCAACCCAAAGCCTACTAAAAATCCAAATTAAAGTTGAAAAAGTATGATAATATATTATTTATTAATGTTAGTGTTAATACAAATGTTATATTAGAGAAGCATCACAATAAAGACAAAACTAGTACTTAGTAGAGTCTACAACACAATAAAAATGAATATAGTGAAACTGATATACAATCAAATGATACGATGCATGCACTTGTGAATAGTTAGACATCACAGTTTAGATGTGTTAACATGTTACACAATTACATCAGCGCATTTACATAATAGTAACACTAACGTGTAAATGTAACATGACATGGTTCATATTAAATTATCTGTTACACTGAAGAATTTATTAATACGATAATATTGCATTCAATTCAGCCGCGAGCAAGTAGTTTAAGTCGTCGGAATGGCTATTTGACATGGGCAAAATAAGAGGACAGTAAAAAATAATGTCTACTCAATTACAACAAACAAAACTTATATGTGTATAATATAATATTTAAGATTTGTAACTAACGAAATCATGCTATATTTTTTTTAAAACCGAACTGAAATAGGATTCAATACAAGTATGTAAGACAAATAAAAAAAGAGTTTCAAAAAGTTTGTTCAACAGGATAAGACTGCACTACTTTAAGAAACAATTTTAGTTTAAAAAAAAAATTAAAACTGAAATACAAAACTTCTATTGACGAGTTGCCAAGCAAACACCTTGTTGTTATTATTCAAGTAATAGACAAATCAATGCAAAAAAAAATAAGCCTTTGGCTAAGCAACTGATATATTTATTATTTTAAAATGGTTATAGTAATAATTACATCAAAATAATAAAGGCATATATGGTGTTGTTAATGATAATGATAAAAGGATTCAATGTTTTGTTGTTTGAAATTGTGGTGTAATCTAGTTGTAATAATCATAGATCCGAATTAGAAACGATCTTCATCTAGCTGTTTACTGGATGTGTTTTATATCAAAAGTATTAGAAAATAAAAATCTATTGTAAGTTGCCAAAAAATCTGGCCAAACATTATTGACAAAATATTCATAGATTGGCATAGAGTTATTGAATACTTTAAATAAATATTTTTTTAACATTCTAAATTTGATTTCTCATCTAAAGGACGTTACTAATTCAGACATTAAAGTACTAAAACATCTAGTTTTAGTACTATTTCAACTACATTACAAACAACGAAACATTCAAACTTTCATCATCAGTATCAACACTTTTCATCCAATAAACACACAGGTGATTGTCGTTTCTAATTTGGTGTAACGTACAACTAGATACAGACGAGATAACTGTAGATGCTAATTTTGAACTACAATAATTTTGCTAAGTTATCCAGCTCAGTGAAGCATTACCGATGGCCACAGAAAAGGAAACGTGGCCAATAGCACAGCCGAGACTTTGGAGAAAGTTTTAAATTATACATCGCAAAACAGCAATATTGACTGAATTTGCGTTTTTTCTTATAGATAGCCAAGATAGAGGTGTGCATAAGTATGGTAATCAATAATATTCAATGGAAATAGTTATTACTATAAATTTGTACGACGATAAATCAAATTAAACATGTCCTAGTGTCAATGTACCTTAAACCCATACAACCTAACTTAAACTACAATGAGTAGATACATTGTTAGATTTAAATGAATATATCTGTAATTTCACTGATAGCGATACTATTTAATAAGCTGTATAAATAAATATAATAAATCATATATATAAATGGAAAATTCATAGTTTATATTATCAAAACAGCCTGTGTGCCTATTGTTATGAGTACATCATAAACAATAACTAAGTCACCCTCAATATTATATTGTGTACCGACAACTTCAATTTATACAGTATCTTGTTTATTGATTTTGTGAAAATTATCTTTCTAGAATTACATTTAAGGGGTTTAGATGACTTACTAGTAAACATTATTGTGTAAATTGTGCTTCTTCGATTAATATATTATCTGTATTGAATGTAACATTATGGAATATGTTTTCTGATTGTGGGCTGAAAATACTTTACCGAGTATTTGAACAATAATACTGTAGAACAAACAAAACTTCCACTTAAGGGATTGGAAAGATCCAACATGTTTGACAAGTTTGTATGTCAAACTTGACTGTTCATCAAGTCAATTAACAAATTCTTCAAACGAAGCCGCTTATTATCGAATTATTTGTCATTTGACAAAACTTTTAATACTTTACAAAGCGCTTTAGATTTCAACTGCATTGGTTTCATTACGAGCGCATTGTCTTAAACAATTATTAATATAGATGTTACGTAAGTCTTAGTATTTTCTAAGAGTTAGTATTTTATTATTAAGTAATATAAAAGTTTGGTATTAAATAAATGTGTGCTAGTCTTTCATGTAACGTAGCTTTTAACCATAAACTTTACTTCTCAGTTTTAAATTTATCCTGAATCATTCATAAATAAATTGTGTTACTAAACCTAAAAAGAGCCTTTCACTAAAAAAAAAAAACAATCAACGTTTTAAATTCTACATACTAAGTGTTTCCTTTCTACGTAACCCAGTTCGTCGAGTAATTACCAAGTATTGAATGGTGAACGAATGAATGAAACAATAGTGTTTGGAATATAGGGCTTATAGCGCACGCATTTCTATACTCACACTACTGTTATGTAACGCATCTCACACACAATCTCAATACCTTGACTAAAAGTAAAACTTACACACTTTTAAGGTTTTATTGAATTTTGAACCTTGTTATCATATTGATAAAGTTTATAAGGTAGCGTAGTATATTTATTTCCAGGTTAGGATTAATTTATGAATCCATGCTCAAGGTTTCTCGTACTAGGTCTTTTCACTTAATACGGCAGAGCAATGTATTGGAAAAGTTCGATAAATGGAACAAATTTTTGGAACAATTTTGAATTAGAGAATTAAAAAAAAAATTAGTTGCCACGGGATTATAGATAAGAAACTATGTTTAGTTTCTATAAGTTATTATTAGAATAATTCATATAAACATCAAGCTATATTTTTTATATCCTTATTCACACGAGAACTGTAATTACGAAGATGAAAAACGACATATATATTTATATTAATATTAATATTATTAAAAGGTGTTTGTGGTATTGTAATGTGTAATCTCTATATTCACATTTTTGTAAAATTTTCAAGATACATACATTAAAAAAATATCCTGTCTAACAAGTTAGTTAGTGTTACTAAGTTTTTATCAGTTTTACGCAAAAAAGCTTTAAAAGTTTTTAAAGGTTTAGGAGGCATTCCAATGTCCATTAAACAGTTGCTATGTGGTCGCTACGTATGACTATTAAAGGCTACAAAGTAACAGTCACATTCACATGCGTTTTGCTAATGCGTGGTTCACCTTAAAGGTCAGATATTGAGGTCGATAGAACTGTAACACCATACCCTTAGACTATTACAAGCAATTAAAACTCTTAAAGCTTCGTTATTAAGATCTATATTTGTAGTACACTAAACTTTACTCAACTGCTAGCATTGTTGTTAGAGAACTTTATTTTGTGAACGTAACTGTTGTTAGCTTTTTATTTTCAAACTGTCACTTCACAATTAAATGAAATCTAGCAGTTATTTGTAATATTAACTATAGGCATTCAATTACAATTGGGTAAACTGCATTTCTATACTTTAAATATGACGTTATACGTTTAGCAATCATTAACTAAGACCCTGGATTCGAGTTTATACAGCAAAAGACAATGGAAAATACATGGTGCATCTGATGTTAAGTACGAAACCGTTTGTCTACAACGGTACTATACTTTGCCGGACATACTAGGTAGGTAAAACACAACTCGTCTTTATCATAATCATCTTCATAATTGTTTAATAATATTCTCTTCATAAGCTTTTACTCTAAATGCCTCAATAGCAGTAATGCTCCGAGGAGCAGTATAGTGGGTCTAGAAACCAAATAGTACTTCTTTATTAAAGGAGATAAGTGTGTAAACCCTAACCGGTTTAGACGTACAGTCAAAGGAATTGGCGTTCCGGTGCAATGTCGTGTAGAAACCGAAAGGGGTGTGGATTTTCATCCCACTCCCAATAAGTTAGTCCGCTTCCATCTTAAATTGCATCATTGTTTACCATCAGGTGAGATTGTGGTCAAGGACTAACTTGTAAAGAATAAAAAAAAAGAAAAGTGTGTCTAATATCATCATCAATATCATCATCATCATCATCACACTTATATATATTGATAATATCAACAATATAATCAGCTGATCATAATGATGAATCTGACATGCCTTACGACTGATGGCACAAGGTTATATTATATTTATTTATTCATATAACAACTAACTTAGCTTTTTGCATCCTATCTGAACTAGACCATGCTAAGACAAAGGCCATTTTATTTCTTTGTATGTGTAAGTGCCCATGACCAAATAGAGAAACTAATGCAAATTATTTTTTATTTGTAATGCGAGGACATGCATTAGATGGTTCAAATACTTTGTTTTTTGGTGAAATCAAAAGTAAACGCGCATGTGTTTAGAATTACATGCCGGGTCGATTAAAAAGTTAAAACGACTAAGTACCAACGATTTCTATTCTTTGGACGATTGTTGAAAATATAAATAAGCTTAAAGTTTTAGAAAAATAAGTCAAAAGGATTTACAATTCTCATGAAATTAATTTTAAACAAGATATCAAATTACGTTTACTAAATTGCAGTAATTAGGTAAGCTGAAAAAGGTTTTAAGATTTTTAAGCAAACGTAATCTTGTTTTTAAGTATAGTTACTTACGTAAATTAACCAATTATCTGAGCAAATGACTGCGAGTGTGTGTGCGAGAGTTCATGTATATAATACTAAACACAGTAAGGGCTGGTACGTATCTGGGAAAGCGAAGCATAGCGCCTTTAATCAAAGGGCACGGTAGTGTGTAGGCCAAGTTCCAGCTTTAGGCCGCGTGCATGCCGTGCACTATTAACACCAACCGTTGCGACCCACTTTTGACCTTCCTGTATGTTAAAAACTACCGGAAATATCAACCTACCCTGTGTAAGTCCAACATTTTGAGACCCCTTTCTAATTTAATTGTCATTATTATTTTTTGTTTTTTGGCAATTTTTATTCAGGCAATTTGCTTATCTTGTATAATTTTAAAGTAAAGTAATTTGCTTGCGATATTTCCCTCAATACGGAATTTTAAAAATTAGTTCTTGTAATGAGTAACACTGCTAAAGGTAAGCTGTATGTAAACTGGTCTAATTTGAATAAAAAATTAAATAGCTGCCACGCCTAGCACGGTTTGATATGCGTTTTAATTAAAACAATTTTTTTTGTCGGTATGTCATCAATTCCACATCTGCGTCCTTTATTTTTTGCTACTAAAATCTTGCTTGTAGGGAATGCTTAACTAAATACGGATGTCGAAATAAATTGTTGATTTGCGAAATATCTATATTAATTAAGAAGTGAAACGGTTTGAACATTAAAAGTATGTTAAACTAGGGTAATTAACTCGAATTCAAAATAAACAGTGTTTTTCACTAATCAAAATGCATTAGACTATGGCAATTAACTTGTGTTCAAAACAGACAATACAAAATAAACAGATTTTTGTAGCTAAAAACCCCAATCTGACCTTGCTTTTGACATCTAGCACCAAAGACTGGCAAGAACACGACTTTTTGTGTTGTATTTTTACTGCACTTCATACATATATATCACCTCGTTTAAAGCATTTCATATCATTGCTTAACGTGTCTTGCGATCATTGCATCTCAATCCGTAAAAATAAAATTACGTATGACTTAATTTTTGAAAGTACGTTAATCTTGGTACGCATTAAAAAAACTCACAATCGTTTTTACGCTTCAGGTTTTTATTAAAGTTACACAATTTTTATCATCCTTAAAATATTTATGCTCAAGGTAATAACAACATACTTGGGCCGGCAATTATAACTTTCGTTACAATTTTATCACATTGGCGTTACGTCAGAAAATTAACAGGTCATAAAATAAATCATTTTCGTGAAGGCGTTCTTGTTTTGAAAAACGTACGCCGATTTTATACGTTCCAAATTTTTGTTGTTAATTGCAGTTTTAATGAAGGAAAATGCGAACAACTAGGGCATATCGTTTCGTGATCACACTACTGGCTGCTGATACCTGATTACGTTTTTTATTTAATAATTATAAACCGGAATTAATAGTCACCTTAACTTAGTGGTTGAGGTGGTACGAATAGTAACTCAGGCGTTTGTATTTTATACCAAGCTTTTCTTTGATTTGAAAAATTCTACTAAATCTACGTTCTACTTAATTAATTTTAGTAGAACGTAGAATGTTTAATGATGGAAGGTGGTCATCGGATTGACTTCTTAACTTAAACTCATTGATTGAGTCTTAAACCTTTTAAATTTTGACAGTATTTATTAAAAAATATTCCTATGTTCATATAATCATTCTATTGGCATTATAATGGGAAAGTTTAGTATTTATACTTTTCAGATGGTGTGTGTTGCTCTTAAACAGAAAAAGTAAGTAAAGAACGGATTTTAATGAACCTTCATTATAGTCATCATCATCATCATCTCCGACGATAGACTTCGATTCAGCATATTAGCGTTTTGCATCCAGCAAGTCTCTGCAACCTGTTTGATTTTAAACAAAATTATACTACTAAACATGAATAACAAAATATCTTAGTAATAACAATAGTTTTTGAAGCTGACTGAAAGTCTTTCATAAAAGATTATAAATTTTATTAGAACAGACATAAAGATGAGAATGATTGATTCGGTATACTTTCGAAGATCAGATGACATTACCGAATTTTGTGAAACATTCTGGCTTAAATGTTTCATCCATTAACTTTTTGTATGTTCTTTTCAAAATCTGTATGAAGCAATTTCTTTAGTTGAGCGAAAATTTCAAAACTGCGATGGGAAAAACTGCATCTTGTACCGGACCGGACGAGCTCTCGCCGATCATTCAATCTCGCTTTTTACGATGCCACATTCACATTAAGCAACAGCGATGATTTACCACACGGATTTGTATGATCGTATGAGAGAAAATTTTGAGATTGTAGGGGTAATCTGTGGATCTTTTGATAAATGACAAAAACCACAAGAAAACTACTTTAAAACTGGCATCGATTTGATGCAAAAAGCCAAAAATATCGGACTGGAGCTGCATAAAAGAGGCAATCCAGCAGTGAATCCGAAATGGCTGATGATGATGATGAAGTAGGTTATAAGAATTTCACAGGGAATACCTTCTTTACTGGTACTGTGCTGTTTTTATCAACATAATACAGTCACAGTACAGTGTTACACTTCAGATGTTGTGTTACAGATAATACGAGTAATAATGAGTGTTAAGACATCGTAACGACGTCGTGTGAAGCGGCTCAGCACTAACCGGTAGTTGATTAGCGGTCCGGATGTAGCTACGTGCGTACGTACCAGCCTGTCGCAATGACCATGGTCTCGGGAAATGGATAGAAACTGAAGCTAATGGGCAATTTGTTACGAGGATAATTTACTACGTATGTATTTTTAGTGGTAGTTGATGAAACGAGAATATGGCCTGATGAGAAGACAATTATGAAGAGGACGTTTATCTAATCCTAAAGTAAAAGCAGCATGTGTTATGGGTACTGAGATTTAATCACACAATTATTTGGGCATCAAACCCTCTATGGCTATGAATATCGAAAGCGAGGGTACCCACTGTGATGATATTTTAGCTAGACAAAGTTGGGGTTGTCAATAACTGAGAAAAAAATCTGGTTCGCCATACTTAAATGTATCAAAATGAGATAGGTACTATTACGCTTACGTACGATATTGTTTAAGTAGTTTTCATTAAGTAGCTGGCATACTTACATCGAGCTACTTATTTTACGTGACTTTATTACGTACTTAACTAACAGTACCTACTTACATCACGGTGTGTGCTAAGTAGTTTGATTTTAGTTTATTATACACTAAGATTACAAAGAGGAAATATTTGTATTTTTGTACCTAACGAATAAACACAAAAATGTTTGAAAAATTCTCTCATCAATAGAAAGCTACGTTATCGGGAAGAAAAAATTATGGAGATAAAATATAGCCTAAGTGGGTATATTTTATGCCCCTATTCCCATGGGAATTGGCACTACGATGGTGAAACTGCGGTGTTTTGTTATTGACTAGGGCCTACCTATATACCTATTAGTAGAGGTTGAGGTTGAGTTACCATGGGATCTAATTTGGTATATTATAAATACTGTAAATGGAAGCGTTTTCTTAGCTTTATACAAGTCAATTAAGGTTAAACATTTAGCAGATTTGCATTAAAACTTGTCGAGATAAACGAATCAGGTTTCACCAGATCGGGCGCCAAAAAAGTCCGTTATACATTAATAACGTTTTTTACATGTTCTTATTATACACGTAATAAATATAATTAACAGTTACAAAACATGTATTTGTGCTATTCATTTATTAGTAGCGGACTTCGTTCACGTAAAATTCAGTTCATCTTCAAATCTCCAGGAAACCATGGAATTTTTCGGGATAAAAAGTAGCCTATAGTTGGATTAGCTTTGAATATGGGTTTGTGTTGCCTGTTTTTGTGGTGGCACTTGGAACTAGGTCCACAGCGCTGTGTGCTCTTTGCTTATGGGGAGCATATAGCGATATGATGAGCTGGGACCTTTTTCTAGGTTACACTTCGCATGGTATATTATTCTAAAATTGTGATGTGGGGCATAATGTAGCAATACAGATATTTTCTTTCTTTCTTTCCTTCCTATATGTTGCTCAATAACCTCCTCTATTTACTAGTGAAAGCCGTATCTAAATCGTTTCAGCCGTTCCGAAAACTGACCGAGACAGACAAAAAAGAAGAAGCTTGTTTGTGGTTTGGTCTCATGTAAATAACTTTAAGCACACGATAGAACACAGTTATTTCAAATCCGACTCGTACACAATATTTATATGTATTGGGATCACCCTTGGGATTTGGACTAGGGATCACCCACGACTAGTTTTTAATTCCATTTTCATCATTGCATTTTTCGATTTTAATATCGTAAAATGTTAAATCTGCTTCATGCTAAAGTTAAATTAACCGCGTAAACTAAACATCCACATTCGTTTATTTCAAGTGTTAGGCTAAGTTATAAAGTACTTTTAATTCGTTAAATTTGCTTGTTTGTAATAACTCTACAATGAGTTTGGAAGGCAGGTTTTGATTAAAAAAATACCGCTAGAAATTGAATAGTGTTTTTTTAAACAACTATCACTTAGAAACTGCTAAATTATATTTAAAAGCAGTAATTTCAGACGCCAAAATACATCTTTCCATCATCATCATCATCATCATCATCACCATCATCATCATCATCATCAATTATAAGCCGATGGATGTCCCCTGCAGGACATAGACCTTTTATAGGGACTTCCAAACATCACGATCCTGAGTCGCCTGCATCCAGCGAATACCTTTAATTCGCTTGATGTCGTCAGTTCACCTGGTGGGGGATCGACCAACGCTTTGCAGTACGGGGTCACCATTCCAGCACCTTGGTTCCCCGTATTTATTCATACTGAGGTTTATTTTGTGGTGAAGGTTAAATGGCAATCACTTGCCTAAAGTTGAACTGAGTGTTGCAAATATATAATTAGCAGACCATGGGTTAATCACCGGAAATATGCTTGGTCAACATGTTGCACTTTGATATTAAACCAAGTCATCACAGTCATAAAACTTTTACAGACGTGGGTAGGCTTCGATCATATATTAGGACACAAATTCGACTAAAACATTACTTGGATATAAGTCAAGTCAAAAGTTCATTTATTTTAATTAGGCTTAGTTTACATGCACTTTCGAAACGTCTGGTAATATAATGGTGATAATAATTGGTCGAAAACTTAAAATTAAAGTAACGAGGGTTCCAAACGCGCCTATATATTCCCCATCTTGTCCGGGTTAATCTTTGGAACGGCTTAACCGATTTAAACGTTTACTGGTAGATAGAAGAGACATTGAAAAACATACAAGCTACTTTTTCCGGAAAAATATATAGTTCTTGTGGGATTGGTGTAAAATTTTAATTCACGCTAACTAAGAGAGTTGTGGGCGTCCGCTAGATATAATAATAATATTTTTTTTTTATTTTTTTTATTGTATTATATTTCGTGTAGTGAATTATATTTTGTGTTTCTTTTTACATTGTAAAAAAAATAACAAAAGTAGTCCTTTTGTTAGGAATAAATGTTTCACAAAACATAACTACAGACTGGATTTTGATACGCTATCTCGGTGCTTTTAGTCTTTTAGTCTGTATGTATGTTTTTGTGAAAGTGTTACACCATCGGTCCGCTGATTTTACCATGAAATGCGCAGACATAATAAACACATGAATAACAATTAATGTTGTAACTGACCTTTTTTTGGGGTTTTTTGTTATTCAAATTCAAAATACACAAAGGTCCTTGACCTCGCCGAAATTTAGAAAATTTATCGATCTTGCTTTATCGCCTTACGGTACCTAAATTAAAAATATAAGTTCTCCGTTATTTTACATCGATAATTTATTTTATGTCAGACCATATATTAATTTATGAGACTGTAGTTTTGTTGCGATTTAGTGTTATTAGCGGTTTTATATGTTTTTTTAATTGACTAGTTATACAGTTAGGTATTTAGTGTCTGTAGAAAACTAGGATTTATAGTATTCTGGTGATAGCTTTTAAACAAATGTCTCATGTACTATAAATAAAACAAGCTTACACTATTATTATAAATGCAAAAGTAAGTCTGTACCTTTGTTTATCTGTCTGTTACTTTTTCTAGGATAAACTGAACTGATTTAAATTAAATTTGGTGATATACTAACGGCCGCCCGCGACTTCGTCTGCGTGAAATTTAGTTTTTCACAAATTCCGCGGAAACCATGGATTTTCCGGGATGAAAAGTAGCCTATGTGTTAATCCAGAGTAAAATCTATTTCGATTCTAAATTTCAGCCAAATCGGTTCAGTAGTTGCGGCGTTAAAGTGTAACAAACATCCATACAAACTTTCGCGTTTATAATATTTGTAGCCAATCCTACCGCTTGGAGAAGAATGTAAGTTTACAGACATTACTTTTTATGTATCCCGCGGGATTTGTAATAAAACAGAATTTCACCCGAAAGGCGGGCGGGCGTCCACTGGTAGTTTAATATAAATATTTAGTTTATAAGATTTATAACACTAAGGATTTAGAATAGCTATTTAAAAGTTATTTTTTTTATTTTTATAATTAGAAAATAGTATAAATGTTATTGCATTTACAAAAAGTTGAAAAACTTGAATACGTACAAATTGATAACGTTATTTATATAAATTGAAGAAATAAACATTTTATTTTATTTTTTTTTATTTCATATATTTTTTTAAATTTCATTACTTCGATTTTAGCTCCATTTCAAATTTAGTTAATGTTGTAGTTAATATTATATTTTTTTAACAAAACATGAAATATCAACACAAATTATATATTTAATTACAAAGTAAACAGATTTTTTCAGTGCACAACCTTTATTTGTTTGACTCAAATCATGGACAAAGTTGTAAGGTTTTCTACTTAAGGTCATCTTATCAAATCTACATGGTAATATTAATTACATTATGAGCAGTGTTGGGCATTGTGTTGGTTATCTCGTTCACACGGAATTTCAGATTTTATTAAAGTGATAGTACGTAACCTTAAATCGTCTTTTTGTTTTGTTTCCAGTTTACCACAAAAAATATTTTATATCGTAAAAGAAAATAAAAGCAAACTTTTGGTAACTTATTTTAATTGAACTATACCGACCACATGTTACCAAAATAAAAAAATAACACATTAAAAAATATTTTTCTAATTTTTTTTTTTCAACTAATAAAAACAGTGAGGAGGTTAACAATTCGACGTGTATATTTTTTAATGTATGAACATGTGTAACTTTTTACTGAGTAGTTCGATTTTAATATTTTTTTTTATTTTGTTACAGTACAATAGGTCAAGGAACAAGTCACTTGTTGTTAATTAAAAACTATTGCCTAGTCTAGTCAAGTACATTGAATATGCAAGCTTGTACCAGAATGTTTTAACCTTTTTTTTATAATTTACTTTTTTGTTAAGTTATTACCATTTTTTTTGTAAATTTCTTGTACGAGTACGTTCTCGAAGTTGCATTTTATATAATTTTTAATTAATTCTAATAATTATATTCAAAGTAAAGGATTCATCATCATCATTCATCATTATTTTCATTTTATTTAATCCTTTACATGATGTTTAGATAAAATTAAAAAAAAACATTTTTCTTATTAAAATGAAAGTGTGTGATTAAAAACTCAGGAGTACTAATTTCATTCCAGTTAATTGAATTTTATGTTAATGTTAATTATGTTAACAATTTTTAGCTATCAATTTTAATAACATTGTATACACATAATTAGACTATTATCTGTGTTAGACTATTCCCAAAAAAAAGAGCCTCAATAGCTCAACGGTAAGAGCGGTCGGACTCATCACCGAGGGGTGATAGTTCGATTCCCGCCCCGTTGGTCTATTGTACCCACTTCTAATACAGTCATTCCCAACTAGTTGAGATTGGGAATATTGGTCATATTTACAAGATATGGCAAATAGTTTTTTTTTTAACGTCGAGGATCTATATCTATGTTTTTTTTTTGTTTATGCGGTCGTTAACAGCGCACTGACCCGCGTTTGGGTCCAGTTTCATATGATCCGACGCACTGTACGCGGTCGCCGCTCAACTCCCAAAGTATCAGATATAACGGGGTCAAAGGATAATTTAACTCCAACACTCGCCCACTTAAATCACCTACGAATATACTGTTAACTTTATAATACCGCTTCCGTTTATTAACTATACTTCACTGATCGTGAATTATCATTATGCAATTGTATTATGCGTTTTCTAAATACATAATGCGCTTGCAATACGTTAGGTATGTGTGTGGTGTTATAATGAAAATTTACCTTTTTTCCGCTTGGGCATCACTCTCACACCAAACGTCAGTTCAGTCACTAGGCACAAGGACAAAGTCAGTAAACAGTATTTGGCACTGCACCCCATTTTTACACAGTCTCGTTTTGCCGGTGTATTAATTTGACGGCACTATGACTTGCATTTGCCCGACGCGTGTTCCAACCGCTATCCGATATCGCGTGAATACACGCGGGTCACTTAAAAAAAAAAACAGACGGAGCTGCACTCCAGGCAGTACGCGACGAACGAGTGAACCGCCCGACTACCCTATATTTTGACTTATAGCAATTTGGCAGTGCGAATTCCACTTGTATATAAAACCTTTCGCCGGTTGTAAGCGGTTGGCGATTGGTTGTGTCGAGCGCTGCACACGAAGGTGAAGGGAGCCTCACCCCTCCACTCGCGCGGAGGGGGCAAGCCAGGGTCGGCAGACACTTTTGCTATCGGCTGAGATAGCTATCATGCTTAGACTGTACCAACTGTACCGTTGTGCATTGGTTACGTCACAGTTACCATGTTAATGGGTTTGGCGAGTCCGTGTGGCGCGTGGTATACCTTGGCTTACAGAGGTCGTGGGTTCAAAACCGGCCGGGTATATTAATAATTTTCTTTTATTGTCTCGTTCTCGTAGGCTTCTGCTATGGTTAGTTATCATTAAACCGCGTCAATTAAGCGATTTATTTGAGGTAGGTTTAGGATACCAGAACTTAAAATTAAGAAAACGAAAGTTATATTAACAGTTATCATTAAACAGTAATAAGTAATTTAGGTTTTTAAAATTAAAATTTAGGTTACAATCTTCAAATGTGGCTAGATAGTAGAACTTTGATGATGAAAGCTTAAAAACAAACAGACAGAAAGTAATCGTGGTTAAAATATGCGTTATATAAATTTTTTTATATGTGTATCTTTAAAAATGTATAATAAGACCATGGCTTATAATATTATTAATGAACCCTGGCCAAAACGAGGGGTGTCATAAAACTATAAATGAATTTATGATTTTTTTGATTTGCGTTTTGAGGGTTCCGTGGTGTAATCGAAGTGTCTTATCGAATTGACTAATTAGGAAGTTATAAAAATCATGAAATGGTTTTTCAACTGAATACGACAATCCTATCTAGCGGGTGGATCGAACCTAGAAATCAGGTTTTGCTTTTGGTTGCTTTATCGAAATATTCAAATAAGTATAGTATGAAGCATTGATGATGCCTAGTCCAATTCTAAGTGAATGCAAATCCATCAAGCCTAAAAAGATAAAGAGTTTGTTTGTTTGATTGAACGCGCTAATCTCAGAAACTACTGGTCAGATTTGAAAAATTATTTCAGTGTTAGATAGCCCATTTATCGAGGAAGGCTATAGGCTATATTTTATCCCCGTATTTCTACGGGAACGGGAACCACGCGGACGAAACCGCGCGTCGTCTACTAGTACTCAAATAACTACAGTATGGAGAATTAAGGATATCTAGTACAAGTCTAAATACAAATCCATGAAGCCTAAAAAGATGATGATGAGGTCATTTCCATACTGAATATTATAATTCTACTTTCAAATAAATTATGCATTACCTACTTGCACTTCTGTTTTTGAAAGTCAAAATCTTGACCTTTAAACGGTATCGAAGGAATTGATCTTTATCTAACCTTTATTAGAAAGTCCTGTGTAACCAGATATAAACTTTCTAAAAAAAACTTTTTCAAAATCGGATTTTTAATGTGAATAGAATGGAATGGCATTTTTGACTAATTAAATTAATACTTATTATAAATTCAAAAATGCGTAGTGTTTGTAATGTATAAGTCTTTCACTTCTTAGAAATGTTTCAAAAAAATAAAAAACACCCAGCGAAGCTTGCTTTTTTTTGTAAAAATGTATAACTTATCCGCCAGGGCTTCATGGGGTTATACCATTTACAGATTATCAACTTATGTACTAAACGGTTCATCTATTCGAATCTCAAAAACTTTAATAAGTACAACAGATAATCTCCCTACGTAGGTCAGTCATCATTATCAACTCATATTCGGCTACCTACTGAGCTCGAGTCTCCTCTCACTGCATTGAGTCAGCGTGGTGGACCATTAGCATAACCTACTGAGAGGAGACCCGTGCTCAACAGTAAGCCAAATATGCGTTGTTAATCATGAACAAATACTGAATTTCATATTGTCTAATAAAATTGTCAAAATTAAAATTTTCTCTTTTTATAAGGTTAGATACTTATAAAAATTTAATTCTTATAAAAATTCTTATAAAAAGATTATTTTTGTACCTAACGAATAAATTCAAAAACTATTGGACGGAATTGAAAAATTCCTTCACCTATAGTTCTGCTAGTTTTTCATAATCTATACTAATATAATAAAGCTGAAGAGTTTGTTTGTTTGTTTAATTGAACGCGCTAATCTCAGGAACTACTGGTCCGATTTGAAAAATTCTTTCAGTGTTCGATAGCCCATTTATCGAGGAAGGCTATAGGCTATATAAGCTCCGTATTTCTACGGGAACAGGAACCACGCGGGTGAAACCGCGCGGCGTCAGCTAGTTTCATAATAAATGCAATCTGTTACAAAAAGTAATCCATATAATCGTACAGATAGAATTTAACATTGACCCGACATACGCTAGCAAAGCTTATGTCAGAAGCTTCAAATAATACAACAAAGTTTCACTTCTTTTCTTTTTTATAAGCCCATAATCAATTTCATGTCTTTACATATAAGTTCTAATAGACGGAGAGCTCGTCAACCCCAGAGCTCTGTTATAAAAGCTGAAAGTTTGTCAGCTCATGCTCTTCAAGTATGTACGGTAGCCAATTATGGAGTTTGTATTGTGATGGCTTTGGGAAACAAGTTTTAAGGATCCAGACTCTCAACCGTCTAAGTATGAAGTATATTTTTTATATTTTTATCGGCATAATAGAGAAATGATACCCCCATTTGCCAATGACTTGGCTTCATGGCAACCCTTCGCTAGATACCCTTGAAGATTCCTCGTAACTTTAATTTTAAGTTTTCGACTATTATTACCATCATTAGATTAAATTAAATTTTGACATATACTTGACTTTTCAAAAGTGCTTGTAAATTAAGCCTAATTGAAATAAAAGAATTTTGATTAAAATTGAAAAAATTACACTTTATATTTAGACGGTTGAGGGTTTATTAGTAAATAAAAATTATAATAATGTACTCGGCTTGCACGCCTATGAGGCAGATTGTGTAGGAACATTAAAATGTAACAATATCTGTATATGACCACATTCTGGCAATAAATGATTTATGATTTATGATTTATGATTTAGATCTCTTGAACTTGCTTCCTCCCAAAGCCACCATGGTCCAAACTCTATAATTGGCTAAGTACTTACTTATGGTAGGAGCATGAGCTGACAATCTTTCAGCTTTTTTTTTAAATGAAGAAGGTTTGGGGTTCACAGGCTCTTAGCCTATGGCGTTCTGTTGATTTTCATATTATGTTGTATAATATCTAAAAGTGAAGTACTTAGTAACATTGGGTCACTTTTACATCCAAGTTGTGGGTGTCACAGACAGTTTATATTAATATGCTATTACTTAACGTTGACATAGTTGACATAATTATTATAATTTCCTAAGTGATCGTGATCTAACTTGAGTTATGATAATCTTAGGGTTTGATTTATGTATTCAATGTTATCGCTTCAGTGAGGGTGATATTAAGTACGATTGGATCGCCTACGACGCGATTATACCTCCTTAGACGGCCTTCGTGGCGCAGTGGTAGCCGCGGTGGATTTACAAGACGGAGGCACTGGGTTCGATCCCCGGCTGGGCTAATTGAAGTTTTCTTAATTGGTCCAGTTCTGGCTGGTGGGAGGCATCGGCTCGGCTAATTACCATCCTACCGGCAAATGTAGTGTAGAAACTAAAAGGGATGTTACCACTACTACTAAGTTAGTTAGCATATTATATTGCATCATCACTTACCATCAGGTGAGATTGTGGTCAAGGGCTAACTTGTACAGAATAATAAAAAAAGCCTACTTACTTGGTTACTTACTGAATGAAAAACATATCCGACGACGTATCTGACATCTATCATAGTAGGCAGATGCACTCTATACCGAAAGGGCCGATGGAATAAGTTCTATTAGCTATGATTAAAGGGTGGTCTGTAATCCGAAATTTCCTACGTTCAATCTTCGTCTGTTGGGAATGGGAAGTCTTAATAAATAAATGGTCATTCACGAAATCTCTAAAACCGTCTGACGTACAAGGAGGTAGCTTATAATTTGTCGGTGTCCGCTAAGAATGGATTTTGCGATAGGGCCGGTTTAAGGAGATCAAACCGACGAAGTCGCGGGCGTCCGCATGTATAAATGAAATGCTAGAAGTCCTTTTTAATGAAATAAAAGTCACCAACTATAATCCGTTTGAGTCAATTCTCTTCGACTACTACTACAGTTACGAGCTAGCTACGAGCATATACCTATGCCGTGAACGATAGCATCCATAAGGTTTACAATTAAGGCGAAATGCACTAAAAGCTTTGCTTCCACGTTTCTCTAACTTTTATGTGAGATTGGATTTGTTCCGCCTTCTTTTACCTATCACATCTTTTATACATCTTTAAGTTGTATGAGTATTATCTTGGCAATTTACATCTTGTCATTCTATCACACTTGATTGTTGTGATGCACCTATTTACCATAAATACAGTCCACTTGGCACTAAAGTCAAGTGTAGAAAAAGATTCAAAATACCCACACCATTAAAAAGACACAAGTCAAGTGCAGATAACGAATAAAACCAGATCATAAGAAAAAATACGTTTGTGTAAAATATACTGAATCACCAGTGAGGAATTGTGAAATTCCGAATTATAATCACAATGGTATGAGGAAAAGAATCTTTGTTTATTAAGCAAGTATATAACCGAGTTAACAACTTCATAACTTGCACTTAGTTGATAAACATCGCGAAATCAGCGAAGAGAAAAAATAAGGCGGAAATTATCCAGACGGTGACGCAATAAGTGGAAGTGGCAAAAGATGCGTACGCACATAATTAATATACCGTTTACGCTAAACTGTTATAGTATTACGCGTAAAGGTGCTGATAGACTTGAGCATTCACTTGTAACAGAACATCGAGCATTCGTTGTTTTTATATTTGTTGAACTGAACAACGAGTCAGCGAGCATAGAGCCAAATATCGCTACGATCATCTTGGGAATTCTAGCGAACGCTTTTTACGAAGCTCGTCAAAAGATATTCTTCATGATGATGTTTTAGCGGACTCAGAAGTGATTACAAAAATAAGAAAACTAATGTCGAACAAAGGTTATGATACAAAACATTTGTCAGGACAACTTATTTAACAAATCAAACTGTAACCAAAATAAGACCCTAGAATGGCAGAATGACCTTGAATGAAGTCACGTACTTGTGAACGATGTGTGTAGGGTTAAAGGCGCCTTTGACAGATGTTTAACACTCCCCTTTTCCACTCAAGTCACTCTCCCCGCCTATCCCAAGTAACACATAAAGAATTACATAGCAAGAGATGTGGACGGCTCGAACGCCACGAGCACACTGATACCGTTCATACCGCAAGTTGTTGCAACGCAACGTTGCAAATGTTCTCGTATTTTTCTGTAATGTAACATTCGCACAAATGCTCATTACATGTGAGTGCTCAAGTCTATCAGCACCTTAATAGGTAACGCGGATGTATTAAGAAGTAGCGAATTCACGCTAATTTGCTTGTTAGAATAGCCACTACTCGTAGATCAATCTGTTGCGAATGGTTGAATGTAATAAAAGCGGCAATTTTGTAAGCGTTAGGCGTAAATCTGTAGAATCGTTTTCTTTATGGATAAATTACCTATTAATGTAAATAGGATTTGGAGGATTTTTCTAAGTTTAACACTGGTGTGAACTGAAGATATTCTTTAGTCTAGTAGTTAACATATTAACTTTGCTACAAGGCCTAGAGGGTTAGGCTAAGGAACACTTTTCTAAGGTTATTGAGCCCAACATACATACAATATAATATACTCGTAATAAGATTTATAATGAAAAATATTAAAATACAACGAATAAATAAGTATTGTTAGATAGACCCTTATATAAACTGAATGTTAACTAGTTTAATAAATTATTAACTTTTGGTAACAGTAAAAAACTGCTTTACGAAATAAGTCTGCATTGTTATTATATAAAGCGTTTATTTAAAATAATTATTATAGTAGCTGACTAAAACGATATACGTAATCTCATTGGCCAAGGGGCGGTGCTGACAACTATAATACTAGTGCTACAAAATA
This sequence comes from Bicyclus anynana, assembly GCF_947172395.1. Lineage (NCBI taxonomy): Eukaryota > Metazoa > Arthropoda > Insecta > Lepidoptera > Nymphalidae > Bicyclus > Bicyclus anynana. The sequence goes on from NC_069087.1 coordinate 13,779,342, forward strand.
TTAATTAGTAGGTAACTAATACAATTTATCTAGAAATAAGCGTAAAGAAAGAGTAAGCGGTTTGTAAGACAGAGATGAAGAGCTGCATGTTGAAATAAACAATGCCATTCCCAGAAAGTATAAGTGTTTGTTGAGATTTTGCGATCATGAAAATTAATAACTTTGTCACTGAAGGATCTGCCCATGTCTCCCAGGGGACGTCGTAAATATCCCAGCTCAAATCTTCGCTTACCTAGAACACAAAGATTTTAGTTTTTTACAAATCTGTTGAATACAGTTTTTCACAAATTTCGCGCGAACAATGGATTTTTTTGGGATGAAAAGTAGCTTATGTGTTAATTCGGAGTAAAATCTATTTCCATTTAAAATTTCAGCCAAATCCGTAGTAGTAGCGTAAAGAAGGTACAAACATATAAACTTACACACACACTTATAATATTAGTGTAATAATGATAACTGTAGATGTATTGTCATCAAAACTAAGTTCAAATGTTATAGTTGACTAGCTGACGCCGCGCGGTTTCACCCGCGTGGTTCCTGTTCCCGTAGGAATACGGGGATAAAATATAGCCTATAGCCTTCCTCGATAAATGGGCTATGTAACACTGAAATAATTTTTCAAATCGGACCAGTAGTTCCTGAGATTAGCGCGTTCAATCAAACAAACAAACAAACAAATTCTTCACCTTTATAATATTAGTATAGATTAGGCCAAATGCGAGTAACATTTTTGTTTTTCAAGACAGATAACAAAATGACATTGTCACTGTACCTTAACTAGGTTACGCTGGGCTAATATTTTGTTAACATTAAGGTTATTTCCTGTATCTTAGGAAATGTACTTGTACTAAAAAAGAGGAAGTGAATTTGTTTGTATAATTATTAATATTAACAGACAGTCATTTAGTTTGTATAACTAAATATTAGGAAACAGGTATTTACGTTCCGTTTTTTCAGTTTAACTAAAAATGGCTATGTAGTTAGTCTGTACGCCGTAGAAGTAGGTGCGAGAGGATTACCAGCAAAATCTCTCTATAACTTGCTTAAAGACCTTGGCCTCTCTAGAAGTGCAGCTAGTTATATATTAGGACGAGTATCCAAAGCTGCTCTAATAGGATCTTACCAAATTTGGATAGGTAGGGAGAACAGCACGAGCAGAGAAGCGGAGTGTTGATCGATCGTCAAGGAATTCCTTAACCCTACATCCAGTAGTCACAAGTCCTGGACTTTGCTTGGTGTTTTTCTCTCTACCACGCGATAGACCCGGCACCTGCACGGTGAATCCATGGAATGCTAAGATATTCGTCTCTCTAATTATAACGATTTTCGAACAAATTCCATCAAATGAAATTTCTTGATTTGGCCAAATTTTTTAACTACGTCACTTTTTGTATACACAATTAAGTTCGGATTATATTTACCTTTATCAAGTTGCATGTAAAATAACACGGCGCGAACATGTGAATTGTAGCACTTACAGCAAAGATTGTGTATTTCATGTCAATGTGATCGCTTAGATAAAGCTGATACAGATTCATTGCTATCAAAAGCGATGTTAACAGAAATACTATAAACAACCAGCCGCCATATACGTCTTGTAAATTGTTATAAAAAATAAGAGCTTCCTGATGTTCTTTAATAGATTCCTTTACATTTATTTCCAATTCATCCCTATCTTTTGAATCAAGAAAAGCTCTACGGAGCTTATGTGCCATTAATTTTAGCTTCAAACATAGGTGGTTAGTTGCGATACAGAACGAACCATCTAACCCTGCAAAATTCGGCATCAAAACAAAACATTGCAGTAGACTGTATGCAAAAATAACTTCATAATAAGGCGTATCGTACTGTTTATCTTCAATACACTTTAGATCCATTTCATGGATCATGTAACGCTTTCCATCATCGCTTATCAAACTTTCGTAAGCCGTCAAGACCCCTGCGTATATTGGAAACTGCGAACTTAACATAACTGGAATGATTATCCAAATCGTCTGGCCAAGTTTACCAATTTTTATGTAATGCTCGTAAATCGCTTGATAATCTTCATCCATATCATTCCCTTTTAGAAGATCGTCGGTGATTTTTTTTAACAGGTCAGCAAATTTATCATTTTTGTAGTTCACGTAAAAATACTTGAAAAAGAATACAGAGATTAAAATGCCGATGGAGATATTTCGGGACAGGTTGTACATGTCAACGGTATACGCACATTTGTATAAATATGTGAAGAACCAAAACAGCATCACTGAGTCAAACGACATTAAAAGCCAAAACAGAATTGATCGTTTATAATAAGTAGCACGATTTGGATAAAGAAGTGCAACAGCAAGACCAAACGCGCAGTGAGGAAAAGTCTCAACAAAGGATTTGAATTTTTTCTCGCCCATTTCAATTTTAGTAGACATTTTGCTCAAGAATACTCAAGACGTCTTATAGCTGAACGCTTTGAGGAACTCTGACGTGTGAAAACAATTTACGTCAGCCTCAAATGGGAAAGCTTCATCGACATTAAAGGTAATCACGTTATAAAATTGCAAGCCATTTCACAGCTATTATGGCGGTAATGAAGGCACCTCATAATCCTTCATCAAGAATTCCTGCTATGTAACATGTAGCAATTGAGGTGAATCAAAACAATTTGGATTTTTAAATTTCCAATTACGTAATAACCTTAAGTATAAGTTATGACTTTTTTACAATAGCTACTTATATGAAACTGTTTAATATCGCACCAATCCATCGATTTGTGATAGATACGAGCACAGAATAAAGAATGATACAGAATGAGTCTTTACAAGCTGCACGATGAGGCCGGTGAAATCATAAAAAGAACAAACGTCACGCGTCTCCTTGACATTCGCTTAAACAAACTTTTTTCATAATTTGTATTTCAAAATTTAAGACTAACAAAAATTACGTAAATTAATATCCTATTAGACTAATAATCAATAATTACCTAAAACAAGTACTTCATCATAATTATTTAGTTTTTGAAAACAGTTTTTAAAATATTTAAAAACATAAGACGCCATTTTTATTGAAAAATATTGATGCGACGCTTTGTGTTGTACTGACTCTAGAATGTATTAGTTTTTGAATTTGTATTTGGAATGGCATCACTGCGGTGTTTCGTGCGCTCTATTTGCCTATTATTCTTTAATCTGTGGATACGAGTACAAAGTTACAGAGGTAATTGGGGATAAGCATTCGGCCGGTAGGTTCGAGTGAATGTTGTCGGAACTGGTTTTTTATATCACGACACCCGTGAGACAGTTTTGCGACAGGATATCTATTATGAAATGTTTACTGCTACTTACATAAATTATGAGCACGCCGTTAATGCGAAGCTTTATAATAATCTCTTTAATAGTTCATTCGAATACTATGGGACGCCCGCGACTTCGTCAGCGTAGAATTTAGTTTTTCACAAATCTATGGATTTTTCCGGGATAAACAGTAGCCTATGTGTTAATCCAGGCTATAATATATCCTACTACCGAATTTTATCTAATTCGGTTCAGTAGTTGAGGCGTGAAAGAGTAACAAACATTCATATCATCAAAATCATCAGTTTTCGCAAATCTTGGGAAACCATGGATTTTTTCGAGATAAAAAGTATCCTATGTGTTAGAGTAAAATCTATTTCCATTCCAAATCTCAGCCAAATCGCTTCAGTAGTAGCGGCATTACAGAGTAACAAACATACATCCAAACGAACTTTCGCGTTTATAATATTAGTAGGAAGTAGGATTGGATAACATTGATAGGATTTTGTTTTTTTTTTATTTAGTGTCAAAAAATATTGGAATTTTAAGGAGATTTCATGCCAAAGTAGTGCCGGTTTTTCGGCACGGCTTTCTTAATGATACAACAAAAAGGGCTCTTGCCACCATAAATATTCCTGCGCTAATCGAGTCGTCAGGAATAAGTCGGGATGTTGACTAGATACCTGATGGTGTGACGCTGGTTTCCTTGGAAATGGGGCGGGCTCTAATGTGGGACGTTACATGCGTAGATACATTAGCAGGTGTCATATCAGGGTGACAGAATCAAGACTGGGAGCCGCAGCAGAAAAAGAAAACGGTAAGTTGCAAAGTATGCCTCTCTCACTAAGAGTTACATATTTGTCCCTTTTGCCGTGGAGACCCTTGGGCCATGGAGTCGCAGTGCTACAAAATTTCTTCAAACCCTTTCACCGCGGCTAGTTGCCTCAACTGGTGACAGAAGGGCTCGCCCATTTTTGCGCAAAGGATCAGCCTGGCTGTCCAGCGCGGAAATGCAGCCAGTATTCTTGCCACCATTCCACGTGGGCATGATTTGTATAGTTATTAGGATAAGTTAGCTTAAGTTCCTTATTGTATTATTTCACAATAAAAAAAAAAGATAAAAAAATTACTCAAATTAATTACTTTAATAAATTAATTATCACGTGTTTTAACAGTTTTAACGGTGTAACATTAGGATACTTGAGGCTATTTAATGACAGAGGTCCTGGGTTCGATCCCCGGCTAGGCCGATTGAGGTTATCTTAATTGGTCCAGGTCTAGCTGGTGGGAGGCTTCGGCCGTGGCTAGTTACCACCCTACCGACAAAGACGTACCGTCAAGCAATTTAGCGTTCCGATACGATGTGGTGTAGAAAAGTGTGGATTTTCATCCTCCTCCTAACAAGTTAGCCCGCTTCCATCTTAGATTACATCATCACTTACCATCAGGTGAGATTGTAGTCAAGGGCTAACTTGTAAAGAATATAAAAAAAAAATACAACCGACTTCAAAACATAAAAACATACCCCCTAAACTAAAAAGCGAAAAATAACATCATAATATGTTCTACCTGCTGATCAGTATGAAGGCGGTGCTAAGCCGGTGATGTATTAATTCAAGCCATGTGAGAATATCTTGTAGATTTAGATTTTGCAGACAGTGTTGTTTCATGTGGTCCTGTCAGAAATGGCTTAAATTAAGACAACACCGGCTAAGCACCGCCTTCATACTGATTAGCAGGTAGAACATATTATGATGTTATTTTTCGCTTTTTAGTTTAGGGGGTATGTTTTTATGTTTTGAAGTCGGTTGTATTTTTTTTATTAAAATTTTTATTATTTTTCCATTTTTAGTGTAAAATTTCATCAGACCCCTAACGACAGTCACAACCCATCTTGGTACAAAGTTCTCAGTAATACGAATTAATCAAGGCCAAACACAAGGTAGTTACTGTAAACTGTTAAGGAGTTCCCTTAATAGTCCTTGGTCTTCATCACCAAACCCCTAAATGACAGTCACAACCTGTCTTAGTGGAAAGATCTCATTAAAACAAATTAATCAAGCCCAAACACAAGTTAACTGCTGTAAATCGCCGAGGAGTTCCCTCGTCTGTTTTATGACTCCATCATCAGATCGTTTTAAAACCTTCATGAAATTGTAGTGCTTAAAAGTATTTAATGGAAAAGTTTACGAACACACTACATACCCATATAATTTTTGAAAGTTCCCCTCAATTTCTCCAGGATTCCATCATCAGATCTTGACATGATGGCAATGGGACCAAATGGGGACTATACCGTTTCAAACAAAAAAAGAATTTTTGAAATCGGTCCAGGCGTCTTTGAGTAATCGGTGTACATACATAAAAAAAAAAAAAAAATACCGACCGAATTGAGAACCTCCTCCTTTTTGAAGTCGGTTAAAAAAACAAAGGCTTTCTTTAATTCTCTACGCGTGCAAAGTCTGCCAATAAAGTTTGGGTCAGCGTGGTGGACCATTAGCTAACCCCTCTCATTCTAAGAGGAGTCTCGTGTTCAACAGTGAGCCGAGGGTTGAATGATGAAAGATGAACATTTTTAACATAGTTTTAAGTCGTAAAAGCAAATGATGGACACAATGAGTCATTGTGTTATGTTAATTTCATTAAAACTAGACAATGTAAGTACATACGAGTACACATTTCGCTCAGCGATTTTTGATTCGATAACAGAGTTCATTACCATTGTCTACATTACTGTTTAATTAGCATACACAGTTATTGTCTGTGTTATTTCTTTTAATACAACTGCTAATTTGACAAAGCAAAATATGTTCACAAGAGTTATGTCGTAGACCGAGAGCCAGTGACGACACGACCTTCGTCGTTATTAGAGATCCGTGGTCAACAAGGAACCCTTATATATGATTTTTGCAGCTTAGATCAGAGAGTATTAGTACTAAAAGGTGTATTTTGTAATTTAACGTAAGGATTTAAATCATTAAGGCCCAGCATACTTAAGTTATGCACTTACTATTTAAGAATACCTACTTAATACGTTACTTAAGTAAAGTAAAGTATCCCCTTTCCCTATCCTACCCTACCCTACCCCTACCCTACCCTCTATATAATATCTACTAGTGATAGAGCTATTCAAATTCTAATGAATTGAATCTTTTTTGAAGTAGGATAAAAAATGTACCCCTTCTCTCTCTTTATAGTTATTATCGTACCTAAGTAACTTGATTATGAAACTGACAATGTATGATCAACTTCAGATTTTTGAAGGAGTGGTACTTTAATTTAAACGACAACAGAATGCCACTGGAATTACATCAAAAGCAAAAATAACTAAAAATATCCATATTATCGAAACCTGAAATACCAATTTAAGCCGCCCAATTTTATATTACATTGAGATTAACAAAATATGTACCTACTTATTGTGTAATTAAGTTTTGTGACCGTTTTTAGGGTGACAATGTTTTGGACATATCTACGAAAATTCGTATTTTACATTACAAGCTTACAAGCGAAATCCAAGGACTTGGTAAATGTGGAATTCGGTTTTTCTTTTCATCAGACTCCAATGGGCGATAGGGGTGTGATCGTGTGAACAAATAAATATGTTAACATACAAAAAAACACGGGTCCAAGTACAGTTTAGGTAAAACTCTAATAACAAAATGAACATGAGGATTTAAATCCTCTAGGCCCGACATTCATAAGGAATTTCAGGCCGTACTGACTTAAAAATTTAAAATTATTGTACACTAAGCATTAAGTGGTAAACCGCCGAATCCAACTTCAACTCAACTTGGACAACGTTCGACAAACTTCGCGACATCTTTTCGTCTAAAACTCCTCAGTGCCTGAAGACGAAAGTTGAATAGTGCGTGTTGTGAGTGCGGGAGAGCTGAGACTTGGGAGTTAACTATGGGCCTCATAAGAAGGCTCACAGTCACTAAAAGGTTCCAACTCAAAATCTCAAATGAAGCGAGGTGTGCTTGGTGTTTCTATGCATGATACAATTATAAATGAAGATATCCGCAAAAGAACCAAAGTCATACCACTTTGGGGTCCAAAGGTGCTGGAATGGCGACCCCACACCGAAAAGCGCAGTGTTGATTAAACCCCACTAGATGGACCGAGGACATCAAGTGGATTGCAGGGAGCTGCTAGAAGCTGGCGAATCGAGACGGTAGTGTTTGGAAGTCTATACAAGAGGCCTATGTCCAGCAGTGGACGTCCGATGATGATAATATTAGAAGTATTTATTTTGTAAATGTTTTGATTTTGTTATTAAATATTAACAAGCCCATTGGTCTTAACTAGGTCTAACGGTTAAATAAGAAAATTAATGAATTTGGAAATCATTAATTCTACTGGTAAGTATTATAAACGCGAATTTAGTTTGGATATTTGTTACACTTTAACGCCGCTACTACTGAAGCTATTTGGCTGAACTTTGGAATGGAAATAGATTTAACTTTGGATTAACACATAGGCTACTTTCATCCCGGAAAAAAACATGGTTCCCGCGGGATTTGTGAAAAACTGAATTCCACGCGGACAAAGTCGCTGGTATCCGCTAGTTTTCATCAATAATGTATTAAACAAAAAGTTTACACCGATTTCGTCTCAATGCAATTTGCGGACGCCCGCAGTTCTAGTTCACCACCTAGAAAGGCACTAAGATTATTGAAACCGAGTGGTCACCCTAATGAACGCCTTCATATCGACATTGTACACAGACCTTTTAACCTGCTCTGATTAATTATGTAATGCGTATGTGAATTTTTAGTACCTACTGTACCTTTCACTGTTACAATTTCGAGATATTTTTATACGACCTCTATGACGTAGGTATTTGTACCTACTAGTATTCTATGCATTACCTTATTTAACCGTAGGTATTTAAAAAAGTTCTCAATTTTTTTTTAAATTTATTATTATACAAAAAACACATTTCAATTAAGTCTAACCATAGTGCAACACAAACCACTGTTGGTTTTACTGTGCACTGGTTATTATTACATAATACAATATTTAAGAACAAAAATAATTCGAAGCGCAATTTTTTTTTATTGTCTCTTAATTTAGATAGTGCATTAATTGACCGATTTTTGAATTTTCAGTACTTTTACGAACACTCGAATCGTCTTAATGAGCCTAACTTTCCGGTTTCATCATTTATGATTTCTGAAAAGTTCTCGGACTAAAACCAAAATGAAAAATTAAAAAAATAAAATACAACTGTTTTTATTAAAACAAGCAGAAAACAAGTAAGCTTAATGTAAAGTATAAGTAAGATGTAAAAAACTACATCGTTCAATTATGAGCTATCTACTATCGGTTTGAAGGCAGTGCCACAAATATGCATAACTAGCAGACCCGGTCAAGCTTCGCTTTGACTTATGTGCTGTACTTCTAACTAACCTACCCCTACTCTACAAATGCTCCATACAAACTTCCACCTCCCTATTTAAGGGAAATCTGGTGGTTAGAAAGTGACAAATAGTACTTATCCTATGTCACTCTCCATCCTTTCAACTATCTCCCCTTAAAAAAACAAGCCAATTATCCGCTCCGTTTTGCCGTGAAAGACGGACAAACAAACACACACACTTTTCACATTTATAATATTAGTATGGATAATACTCAATACAGCACTACCTGCCCCCCTATAGCCAAGTGGTACGTTGATTCTCTTTCTACGATCGCTAACGCTTCGAAAACTAGAAAAATGTATGGGAATGACAGATCTTGACTTTGATCTGATATTGATGTCGATAGCATATATCGTTCCCATACATCTTTCTAGTTTTTTAAACGTTAGCGATCGTAGAAAGATAACAGACGTGCCACTTGGCTAGGGGGGCTGTTTTTCTTGTCATCAAACCGCTCGACAAAACTTTGACGTGCCACGGAAATCCCGTACATTTCAACTTCAGAATTTTTTACCGGAACTGCTTGAAGACGGAATCACTCCCCCAAGCGGGTTTTATAGGGTTTTTTACGTTAATTAATCAGCAATTTTACAGTCAATCGAATCAGAAATGAGGAGATCCGCAGACTAACCAAAGTCACTGACATAGCTCGAGTCGCGAAGCTGAAGTGGCAATGGGCAGGCCGCATAGTTCCAAGAGCCGATGGATGTTGGAGTCCCAAGGTGCTGGAGTGGCGACCCCGCACCGGAAAACGCAGTGTTGGTCGACCCCCCAGGTGGACCAAGGACATCAAGCAGATCGCAGGAAACCGCTGGATGTTGGTGGCTGGAGACCGTTATGCTTGGAGGTCCATGCAAGAGGCCTATGTCCAGCAGTGGACGTCCATCGGCTGATAATGATGATGATGATGAATTTTACACTATTTATTTTAGTAGTAGTCTGAGTAAAATAAAGCTCATCCGGAAAAGTGCTATCGCATCTGCCGCCAATAATACCCTGTGAGGTATTTTGATATAAGAATGGTTTTCCAAGTTCCAGGAAACATAAAAGCTTGTGATAATTATTAATAGAAGTAGGCTAACGAATAGTAAATTAAATTGTCCACCAAGTCGATTGTTTGCAAATATAACATTGTTAATGTTTCAGTGAAAATTGCGTAAAGATTTTCTGTATAAACTTATAACGTTTGCTTTGTCGTTTTTTCGCGGAGTTGCAAAATAACTATTCACTATTAACTTCAACTATCTAATAACTGTTAAATTAATAGAGTTAGCTTAGTGAATATTAAAAGCTAAAAATAAAATGAAGCTAAAAATCCCATGTCATGGAATTGCTAGTGAAATAAATATAAAAAATATAAAAAATAAAGGTAAAACCCATGCCTCAATTTGACGCGGAATTAAAGGACATGTTATTAACAAACGTGCACTGTGGGGGAAGCTGTTTATAGGTATGATCAAAATGTTGATAAGTTTGTAAATGGTGGTAAAAAAAAACATCTTGGCTGAGTTTGTTGTGGACTCTTCTCGGACTAAGGCACCTTTGGAACCATTTTAAGCCCTTTAATTATAAATTTTCGACTTTACTTACCACCATTATACCATGTCATAACTTGAAGTTACAAAAGTACTTGTAAACTAAGCCTAATTAAATTAAATAAATTTTGAATTTGAATGGCGGGATCTAGCTTATAAGCTTTGATCTGCTATTAAAAAGTGGATGCACAATCAGCGACCAAATAACGTCAACACTCAATGAGTCCCAAACAAAACTTCTTGGCACTCAATTCAAGTAGTCGCATTTGCAAATTCAACCTTAAACTCAATCCTTAAGGTTGAACTTGCTCTGAATTTAGGATTTCAGGTATAATTTTTTATCAATAATTCTAAAACTGTCAAAGCAAAATTGTCCAGTTTTCAAGTGAAATTTTCTATATGATTGAGCGTCCTTTTATTATAAGAGGTCAATACTTATAAGACATAATATGTTTCAGGTGATTATATGACGTGTTTTATCTTTAGTAAGCTCAATCGTTTAGGTATATTTTCGGCTAGGTAGTTGCAGTATAGGGCGAGTGTAGATTGGCTAGATATTGCTCCAACTTGCCGACATTATCGAGAATGTGCCAGCTGCCAGTACCGGCGTGTCCACCGCATTCTGTATCAGGTTTCAAGGTAAATTGCTCAGTTTGATCTCATGCTGATAGTTCACCGCGGATATAATTGCACGGCTCCATTATTATCGGAACAATTAAACTAGCGCGCCCGAAAACCGCCAACGTATAATTTAATAATTTTACGCTACGCTCTTGATATCTTAATTTTATCCTAGTTTATAGAAGCTACTAGCGGACGCCTGCAAATTCGTCCGCGTGGAATTAATTTTTTTATAAATATCTCGGGAACCATGGATTTCTCCGTGATAAAAAGTAGTAGTAATCTCTACTTCAAATTTTAGGTGATTCGGTTTAGTAGCCGTGGTTTGAAAGAGTAACAAAATTAATCCCATCAAAATCATCAGGTTTTTGCAAATCTCGGGAATCCGTGGATTTCGGGAGTAGCCTATGTGTTAATGCAGAGTAAAACCTATTTCGATTCTAAATTTCAGCCAAATCGGTTCAGTATACTAATATTATAAAGCTGAAGAGTTTGTGTTTGTTTGATTGAACGCGTTAATCTCAGGAATTACTGTTCCAATTTAAAAAAATCTTCCAGTGTTAGCTAGCCGATTTATCGAGGAAGGCTTTAGGCTATATATTATCCCCGTATTCCTGCGGGAACAAGAACCATGCTGGTGAAACCGCGCGGCGTCAACTACTCAGTAATTAAAGTGTTAATCATCATTATCCCATTTAATGACCCACTACAGGGTCAAGCCATCTTCATACTTGACTCTTAGGGTTATAATACTTACTTTTTGCTGGTGGGAGGTTTCGGCCGTGGCTGCCAGCAAAGACGTACCACCAAGCGATTTAGCGTTCCGGTACGGTGTCGTGTAGAAACCAAAAGGGGTGTGGATTTTCATCATTTTCCAAACAAGTTAGCCTGCTTCCATCTTAGATTAAATCATCACTTACCATCAGGTGAGATCAAGGGCTAACTTGTAAAGAATAAAGAATAAATAATAAATAATAATAACTCTATAACTAAGCGATTCTACAAGTAAATCTAAGCGATGTGTTCTCCGAGGCACAAAGACAACATTTTTTTTATAAGAAATAAAGTCTCTATATTTAAAGTTCGACCGAATTGATTCGTACTCAATAATCTACTTAAAATAACTGTAAATTAACTATGGAGAGTCTATAGTTTAAAGTCCATATAAATGGTAGAGTAATGTCAGTATATAGAAGGTGTATTGGTAGGTACAACGTAATATAGTGTACCTACTCTTTATTGCTTTCTATGCGGAATTGGATAGCTTTTTGGCATTCCGATACATTTTTCCAGTAGTAACTAATGAAGGCCGAAGCCAACTAAATCCACGTCGTAAACTACGAGTAACAATCAACGTTGTTGAATGGAAACATATCTATTAGACACGAAGCATAATGTCGTGTTCTTAATTTGGCTAAGGTTAGCGATTTAGGTATCGCGTGGTGTGAACAGCGTTGTGGTAAAAAGGTGGGAGAACAATTAAACGCCTAGTCTGGGAGACAGCCGCATGATTTATTCGTTAGCACAGAACGTGAACAATAAATATTTGTTCAACAACACTTTTAGCTTACGTAGGTATGGCACTCATATTTCAAATGGAAAAGCTCTTGTCTTTTCTATTTGAAACATGAGTATCATACCTAGGGAGCTTTTATAGGTTTTAGAGGGCTCTGTAGTAAAGAAACAGTACAATTCGCAGGATTTTTAAGTACTTTATTTATGTGAGGAGCTTTCAAAAATTTTTAACGGAATATTAACAAAATAATTGACATGATTTACTTATACGTAGAACTGTTTGTACAAACAACTAAACTTATTTAATACAATATCTGTATATGTAGTAACAAATATCTGTATAATTTTATGAGCTTTTTTAGGAGGCTTTTACCTGAGGGGTTTTCAGTAAAAAAATATAGTTTTTAATTATTAAATACCGTTATTAGGTAATACTAATTAGATGGAAGGAAAATCTTAAAATTGTAATTTTAATTATTCAACTGTTATTAAAAAGCGTTTTTATTTTTATTTTATTTGTATGTGATAAATAGAATCGTTAGTGCTTATTTATACGGGCTTTCATTATTAAGAAAATAAACATTTTCATAAATTATTTTTTTGACATCAGCAATGATTAAAGATATGTATATTATATATAGTCGTATAAGACCTGATATGGATAATATTAAATTTTAAATGAGAAATAATAAGAAATATATTTAACTTTAACAAAAATAAACCAGATTGCAACGCGTCAATCAGCTGAGTTGGTAGAAAGCGGCGACGCCATTTTTATTTTGTATTTGCGATATGTAAAAAAATGGTTGAGGTTTTCAGTGTCATATGAAAGATAAATTCGTTTATAAATTGCTAAGCTTAATAAAATCTAAGCAAAAATTGAGTAATTTGTATTTTCTTGATCGGTTGTGTTTTTAATTTTTTTTTGATTCTGATTCTGAAATTTTGCTGTGGTCTCTTGTCGTAAGTTTAGTTCGTTGTTGTATTTTGTAGAATTTGGTCAATTTGGCACGCCGATGTCTACATAATGATAACTGGTTCACTGGTTCTCTAGGTAAATTGATTTTGACTACCGACTGACCGTGATATTGGAAATACATGCAAGGGTACTCATAATGTAAGGTCACGAATTACGGTTGGTATGTAGGGTATAGTCCTCATTGGTTTACAAGCTACACGGGGCTTTGGAATACGAGGTCTTGGGTATCGAGCTAGGCTTTCAAATAATGAGTTAGTCTTTCTTCCAAGAATTTCCCAGTAGCAGCTTGTTGCAGTGGCAGATTTACGAATTTGTCTATAGGGTAATAAAATATAGGCTATAAGTAGGTACATAGTACCTTCAATGTAAAGTATATTTTACAGAGTGTTCAGTGATTGTTCAATGTTTTTTTAACACATTGCTTAAAGCTATGCATTGGCAGATCCATCACAGTCTTGGGGATCTTTTTATAGAAGAGTTCACCCAAACCTACAAAAGATTTTTTTACTCTTTGGAGACGATATGCAGAAATAACTAACTTATGCCCGTGTCTAGTAAGACGTGGGTTTAAATCTCCTTTTCGTTTGTACAAATTAATATTTTGTGTTACATAGACTATACTGTTATATGTATATTGACAGGCTACTGTTAGTATACTTGTATACTCTATGCAAATCCTGTCCGAATATCCGAATATATTTCGGAGAGTGCGCACAGGATATTTTTAATCAAGTCCCTTCATCCCCATTCTACCACAGAACAGCGAGACACCGTGCAAATTGGCATCCTTTTGTTGTCAATGTCCAGTCGCACAAAACGTTTCGCATCGACGTTCCTGATAAGAACAGCGAAGAAGTGGAATGCCCTTCCGGCTTCTGTGCTTCCTAACACTTATAATTCGTGCACCTTCAAGACAAGAGTGAATAGGCATTTTCTAGGCACGCTACAAACTAAACTTGTCAGCCTTCACCAAACAATCTCCATCGTGCCTCCTCCATCTACTCGACACTGGCGAGATAAACAGTGCCCAGTTGGCACAAATAAAAGCCATAAAGAAGAATTGAATTGAATAGGCATTTTCTAGGCACGCTCCAACCTAGACGTCATCATTGCTTTCCAGGCATGATTGTAGTCATGCCTAAGTCTATTTAGAAAAAATGAAAAAATAAAAAATTTTTCTTTATTTCTGTATAAGACGAAAATTTTTAGCCCAAATTTGCGACCCCCTAAAATCTGCCGATCTAGGCTCCAGCCTACTTAGCCTGCTGGTAAATCCGCCACTGGCCTGGTGTTGGTGTTATGCCTGGAAGAGTACGTTCGTTAGAAATATTTGGCTCCAAAGCTAATGGAGCATATTCTACTTATTTTTATTGGCTGTTTTGAACACTTTTACTGTATTTAGACAATACAGTAAAAGTGTTTAATTTGTAGACAAGGATATGAAACAAAAAATTATAAGTCAAAAGTCAAAGTCAAAACGCCAAACGCGCCTTAGTCCGAGAAGAGCCCACAACAAACTCAGCCAAGGTTTATTTTTTTTTATTTATCACCATTTTACAAACTAATTTAAAACTAAGCACACAGTCGTATAATTTACGAGCCGACGCCCGCGACTTCGTCCGCGTGAAACTCGATGTAAACTTTCAAGTACCCTACCCCTACCATACCTCTACCCTACCCCTAGCCTACGCCTAGCCTACCCATAGCCTACCCCTACCCCTACCCTACTCCTATCTACCCCTACACTACTTTTCTGGTTGATTTTTTACACCTTGTGTCCGAAAAACCCAAATATCTAACGGAACCCTATTTTTTTTCAAAATAAAATGTAGCCTATGTTACTTGTGGATAATGTAGCTTTCAAATGGTGAAAGAATTTTTAAAATCGGTCCAGTAGTTTTTGAGCCTATTCATTACAATCAAACAAACAAACATACATACAAACAAAGTTTTCCTCTTTATAATATTAGTATAGAAATACTCATTAACACTATAATAAGACTTTAATAAAAGCTTGCGTTTTATAAACACTTTGAACTTTTTGAGTGAAACAATAAAGGCCCATTTTGGGACATGTCCTTTGTCTATTTCTCTTCACGATTTATATGAAATAACAAGAGCTCTCTCAAATCCATTAGAAACTGAGAAACTCAAGTACATAATATGTAAATAGTGATAATTAGAGTAGAACACTCAGGATAACATAAAATTTTAAAAATGTAATAATTAAATTATGAATACTCGTGTTATGTTCAGGTATTAAAATATTTCATGCTCACCTACTTCAATATTATTTACGCTAGTTATAAAAAATTAGGGCATATCTATTCGCACGTTAATTTAGAAAACATGATGGAGCATTAAGATAATTTTGTAACAAAAAATATCATAGAAAATGTTCATAAATATGTCACGAATTAGCTTATTACACCTACTTTGACTTTTATGGTTAGTTTTTTGCAAGAAGTGAACTAAGAGTATAAATTTTGTAACATAAATTCAGCGCCTCGTTGGTCTAGTGACTATCAAATCGAGTCATGAGGTCCTAGGTTCGATACTTTTTTATTCTACTAGACTACAATCTCACCTGATGGTAAGTGATGATGCAATCTATGGTGGAAGCTGGCTAACTTGTTAGGAGTAGGATAAAATCCACACTAAGGTTGATTAACGATGCAAAAAAGAAAATATGGTAATAGATCATTATATGATAAAGAATGTAATTCCAATATTTTTTTATTAATTTTGAAGCGATAGCTATTAAGAGAATCAATGTGGCATATGGCTAGATTTGCCGACCATTTTTTAAACGGACCCTCAAACATCATAAGGTGTTGGGAAATATCGCTAACAAGTTAGTTCCAATTTGCATGTGCGAGGAAAAACATTCTTATAAATCCAGTCTCTGTTGATTATAATCCAGATTTAACTTGATCAACATTCCCCTTTCTCTTCAACCTAAGCAAAATGCCAGTGCTAGGAGTGGGCCAGTAATCCAAGGGGCGGGGATCGAACCAAAGCCTATTGAGGCAATATTAATTACTTATAGGCTTGCATTGTTTGATTACATAGTTTCGTCAATTCGTGATACATAAATAAATACTGTCTATTATGCTGAGGTCGCAATGACCAGCCTTTGACATTTCGAAATGTCAGTCTCAATGATAAGAATAATGTTTTGGTTGTCTGACTGTTGTTGTGAACGCGGCAATGCTCGTGAGAACTTACCGTGTACATAGCTTTCAATACTTTTTATGAGAATTACGATATTAAGACTCATAATGTCAGCCATTGATGATCGAGTAAGTTCACATGGTTGCAGCGCTAACGGCTTGACAACCGACAAAAGTGATCGTGTGTTGGTCGCGATCGGCATGATGTCATGCACATAGCGACCAACACACACATCGTGGCTGACATAATACAAAAACTTAATGACGTCCCATGCTTTATTAGATACCTATCACTTACCTACTTTCCCGAGAAAATCGTATTATTTCATTTCAGTAACATAGGGGTTAACTTTTATCACATATAGAGTAGGAATTATCATATTCATTATTACAATAAAGAGGTAAAGTTTGTGGTATTGTGGGGGTCAAACTCTGGATTTACAAAACCGATTTTGAAAATTCTTTTACCACTAGAAAGCCACATTATTTGTGAGTATCATAAGCTATTTCATAATTGG
Organism: Bicyclus anynana; assembly: GCF_947172395.1. Lineage (NCBI taxonomy): Eukaryota > Metazoa > Arthropoda > Insecta > Lepidoptera > Nymphalidae > Bicyclus > Bicyclus anynana. The sequence goes on from NC_069087.1 coordinate 13,796,378, forward strand.
CCCTTTATTCTCGGCGGCGAACTACACGGTTATAACCGCGGGGCGTCGGCTAGTTGTAATAGATATGTTTAGAATACTTTTTTAAACGAAATAGGGAAATGTAAATGTTTCATAAAGTACATGAACTATATTCCACCCTTACATCTGACGGTTTCTACTCATCATCATACATCCCCATATATGGGGATTATAGCCCCATAAGCCCCATACCTCATGATCAACACACGATCAGTTTTATTGGATGTCAAGCCGTTAGCGCTGCAGACATGTGACTACTACATTGTCAGTGGCTGACATAAGACGAAGTCTTTGCCGAGCACTAGCCACTGTCATACCTACCACAAGACCAGACTTGAACCAGAATTGAAAAGAAACCGACTTGGGAAACGAAACTATGACCTCTTTGATGGTGTAGCGATACCCACAGAACATAGAAAACGCTAAAGCTTTTGGTGTTACCAAATACTTACATCATATAGAGGTTGTCGTTGTTGTGAATTGTTTGTTATGTGGCTAGTTCACAAACAATAAGTTACAAATATGTTGTTATAAGCAAAAAATCGTGCTGCTTATCTATTTAATTTAGCACACTGTGGGACACTTGCCGCCTGCGGCTTGTCCCGCTGTGCGAATATTACTTCGTGGTTTAAAAATGTTTGTTAGAAAATGTTGCTTTTGCTGGATTGTGATGATACTGATTAATATTATGTTTACTTGTGAACGTTTTACCTAAGAACTCAGCCATCATTCGCACGAGAGGTTTTTTAACGGTTGTCAAAAAAGCGTTCAAATACAACAAATGCATTCCCAAGTATTATGTTAACACGACAGTGTTTTTTGTTTCGAGCAGTGTAGCAGTTTCAATTTTGGGCGTTGGAAATAGACCTTCATCTAACATAATACGCTTTTTTAACGTCCATTAAAAAAAACTCTCGTGCGAATGAGGACTCTCGGCCTTAGATACAAATACCCACAGCTCTCGGCCGTTGATTAAGGCACAACGCTTTTATATTTTAGTTAAATTAAACTAATTTTATGCAAAGTTTAGCCGGAAACGTATACATTCCGTGTTCATTTTAATTACATTTTGTGCTCGTAATATGTGAAGGTGTTGAAAAGGATAGTAACTGTATAATCACTAGCTTCATAATTCACATACAAATAAGAATGTGATTTGGTGTGTTTGTTTGTTGTTGGTATTCCCCATTTTTGACTTATTATTCAAGTAAAACTTATTGCTTACGAAGGCGTCCATATACGATGACATTTAGCGTGTATAATGGATGCATGCGGCTCAAAACCGTGTTATAATATTATTATATCGTATTCCGTAATATTCGGAAGTCCTATATTCAGTAGGGGTTGCCCATCGGCTGAAAATGATGTTTCTTTGACGCTGAGAAAATACCTTTAAAACTCTGACTTGACCGTACAGTTCACAGACCAGAACATAATCTATAACCATGTAGACAAAGAGGTTATAATAAAATATTATATGTACTTAAATATTATAGACTCCAAAACAGCTGTTTGTTTACTTGTTCAAGTGTTACTTACAAACGCAAGAAGGGAAGATTAGGTTTAGCTTAAATCAGGGATTCCCTAATCTAAGCTTAGCTTTTGTAATAAAGGTAATAGTTTTATTAAGTAAATAAGGTACAAAAGTTATCATAAAAAACTAGTAAAAAGAATGAAATAAAATATAGTGGCAGGTCCAAGTCAATTACGTGTAGACATTAATTAAGAAAAAATGTATTCATATACATGTTATATAAATTACATAAATTAAATAAAATGAAACTACAAAGACGTATCAAAGATATGCCCATTAAAACATTTAAAGCGTCAAATAATTATAATATTAGAGATGCTCTAGAAATCTTTGAGATACATATTAGTTAGTTGGTAATGAAGGTACTTTCTAAATATTTTGAATGTAGTAGCCGCAAACGGTATTCGATTCATTGTGACGGGGCGGTATAGATAAGAGTTATTTCTCACACCTCTATGGCGTGGAAGAATGTACCGACATACAGCGTATTTGCATATCCACTTGTTCATGGAATATTAAATTGATGTAAACATTGTCCAGAACTTTCTTTATTTCACATGTATGGTATGATATTAATTGGATGTATGGTATATATCATCATCACCATGCCTTTTATAGGGACTTCCAAACATCACGATACTGAGCCGCCTGCATCCAGCGAATACCTGCAACTCGGTTGACGTCGTCAGTTTACCTGGTGGGGATCACTGCGCTTTCTGGTACGGGGCCGCCATTCCAGCACCTTGGGACCCCAATGGCCATCGGCTCTTCGAACTATGTGCCCCGTCCATTGCCACTTCAGCGACACGTTGAGCTAGGCCGGTGATTGGTTCTTCTGTGGATCTCCTCATTTCTGATTCGATCACGCAGAGATACTCCTAGCATAGCTCGTTCCATCGTTGTAGGTAATTCTCATCAGACGTAAATACAGCAAAGCTCTGAATGAGTGTAACAACTGTAATATCGAACCTACTACCTCTTGATGTTTAGTCCCGCGTCCTTACAGTGGAGCTATTTGCAAATAATGTATGTTTGAAATCCAAAATATGTAATTTTTTTTAATTATATTGTGAACGAACCAGTAAAACTTTCATTTATTAATGGTGTAATTATCATTCTATACGCAATTGGTTTACTTTTATAATATAAAATCTTAATACAAGAAAATACAATGCAGAGTACTTTCATTTCGATTACGAACGGACTTAGTACGAAACGTACAAAAATCGTTCTCAAACGTTTTCGAATCGACTGGCGATATATTGAAATACAAAAACGAAGTTTATGTATGTAACTATGTACCTACTTAATTTATTTAGTGTGGTATAATTTTTAGTTTTCTTATTCGACAAGTTAACTAATATTAATGAAGTATATTCATAACTTGTCAGAGGTAAAGTAATTATTAATATCCAATCCTAAGTTGTCAGATATGACCTAAGCGTAATTATATAATATTTTTATTCTTTACAAGTTAGCCCTTGACTATAATCTCACCTGATGGTAAGTGATGATGCAATCTAAGATAGAAGCGGACGGAAATTACTAGAAGGAAGATGAAAATCCACACCCCTTTCAGTTTCAGGCGTAAATAATTAATTGTAAATAACCGTAAAGCGTAGTGTTGATCGGTAGACTCTAATTTTCAAAGTCAGAGCTCAAAAAACAAAAAAGAGTAAATGAAAGAATAAATCGTGAATTATATAGTGAATTTGTAACGTAGGTATCTAATAATGATATACAACCTTGGATAACATTATCTTCGTAAGACACCGAGTAAGCGAATAACCTACAATAAGGTGACAATATTTCCTTTCTCTCCATTCATTTAAAACGGAAGCAGTGAAAATGTGTGAACGAATTTAAACTTTATATCCAGGTGTTTAAAGTATACTATGCAATGATACTCGATAATAATCGAAAATCGTACTTCGATTACGTACAAATCAGTTCATACTAGTGCATCGATACACATTTTAATGACTTTTCGTAGGCGTGGCGTGCTATGGCGTAACCACATTCAAATACGCGTCCGGTTTTACAGCATATAAAAACTTCTTCGTGATGTAACTGAAAATTAACTGATAACAAGAGAATTACATACTACGATAGTATTTAATCGGTGCTATCGGTTCATTAGTTCAATGCAATATCACCTCGCATATTCATTAAATTATCGGCTCCCAGTTTTTGTAGGCGTTGCAAGTGATACGCTTTTTTCTGCACAATTTGAATCCGGGTCAATGGAATTAGACTTACTTGAAACTTGCTTTGAAACGTTATTCGTGGTAAATTGGAGCACAAAAAATAGTTTGGCACGAATAGGGTAACTGGGTAAAAGTTACAGGCAGTACAGAGGCGAATGGCAATAGGCATAACTGGAGCATACATACAGAAAGCCAGAAAAAGAGCTGCTTATGTGATGAGTCGTCTCTATCCTATGATATGTGCTAAAAGCAAATTATCCCTTCGCTCTAAGGTCACTCTCTATAAGACCTGCATCCGTCCAATAATGACCTACGCTAGTGTAGTGTTTGCCCATCGCCCAAAGGCGACCCTAAAACCCCTTCAGGTCCTTCAGAACCGATTTATGCGTCAGGCCACGGGCGCTCCGTGGTTTGTGCGCAATAACGACCTACATAGAGACCTAGATCTCCCCACAATAGCCCAATATATGAAACAGCTCTCGAAAACTTATTTTGAGAGAGCCACCACCCACCCCAACCAACTAGTGGTTGAGGCTTGCAGCTACATCCCCGATATCAACGCTGATTGTAGATCTAGACGCCCAAAAAACGTCCTTTACGATCCTGACGATGACATAACGAACGACAATGCTTCCCAGGCAACACAAACACAAGCTACACAGCGTCTTCGCCGGCGAAGACGAGGTCCCCGATATCTGACGTCACCCAGACGTGGGCTTTTTAACTCACGATTTCGGGGGCGCCCGGACTGATACACTCAGGCCAAAACACCCTTCCCGAACGGCCCTCTAAGTCGAGGCCCGAGTCTCAGAGGAGACGCCCTTAGAGAGTCGTTTCGCCCACTACTTTCTTCTGCCTTCGGGCCCCATCAGGCGATGCTTCTGCGCTCGCCCAAACCCCCCGGTGACGCCGCTGAGGTCCCATAAGGAGCCTACGGCACTTAACCAATCAGAAAAACAAAAAAAGAACCATCTCAACAGATGCAGCACTTGTTATAACCGGTCTTGTCCCAATAGATAAACTAATAAGAGAACGCGCGCAATCTTTCTTCGACAAAGAACCGAGTTCACATGAAAAGACCCTGACGGAATGGGTAACAGAATGGTCCGCGGGCGGAAAATGAACGTGGACGAGGGAGCTAACTAATTAAAGACTTATGTCATCAAGGGAATCATGGTAAGGTGGACCGATGACACAGGCCGGTCACGGAGTGTTTAACACGTACGTCTTTGCAATAGCAAATCTTTCACTGTTTTAGCGTTCTAAATCACATTGGATCAGCATAGTGGATCTAAGCGCCATATTCCCTCTCATATAAGAACGTTGACCACGTAGTAGACTGAAAATAATGAGTTATAAACAAAGTACGTTAACTTAGTCCTGTCTAGATTTATGAAGTATAATAATGAAGCATCATCATCATTAACAGCCGATGCACATCCACTTCTGGGGATAGGCCTCTTTCATGGACTTCCCAACACCAAGGTCTCGACGCGCTTGATGTCCTCGGTCCATCAATAGAGGGTCGAAAAACACTGCGCTTTCCGTTGCGGGGTCTCCACTTCATCACCTTGGGACCTCAACGTCCATCGGCTTTTCGAACTACGTGGCCTGCCAATTGCCACAGCTTCGCGACTCGCTGAGCTGCTCATTTCATAATAACATAATTCGCTCCATCACTCGCTGACTGACTTTAGGCCTTCTTAGGAAGCCTATATGAGACGAATAACTTAGCATTCCATGGATTCACCGGTCGGGTGCCGGGTCTGGCCTGGTAGAGAGATAAACTCCGAACAGAATCCTGAACTTGTGACTACAGGATGTAGGGTTAAGGAATTCCTTGACGATCGATAAACCCTCCCCGTTCTCTGCTCGTGTTGTTCTCCCTGCCTAGCCAAATTTGGTAAGATCCTATTAGAGCAGATTTGGATACTGGTTCTAATGTAGAACTAGCTGCACTAGAGAAACCAAGGTATTTAAGCAAGTTATAAAGAGATTTTGCTGGTAATCTTCTCGCACCTACTTCTACGACGTACAGACTAGCTACATAGCCATTTTTAGTTAGTTCATTTGTTAGGTCATAATATTTATTCACTTTTATACTGTGGTCCTTTTCCGTTCGCTGTCAGGAATCGCTGTAACCGTGTCCCAGTTGAACTAAACTAGCAAAGTACTGAAGACTTTCAGCATGTAAGCGTACTTGTTACGCCCACTTCCTCCAACCGCCCGAGGCGCTCACTGGAACATAGAACACGCGATATCGCGTGTACACTATTCGAATATGCTTCATTAGATAATCTGTATGATAAAAGTTATGACACATGGTCTTCTCAATTTGTTGTAACAGTAATTATAATAAAAGTAAGGCGTAATTGTTGTATATATTAATTGTGTGCAGTCAATCGTAATAACAAGTATCGGACTATGTTTCTTAAACGCCCTGTTTTTTTAAAGTTATGTGTAGTGCTTGTATCGTTTGAATGTAAACACACACTTAGAGCGGGGCACACGATGCGTTGCGGCGCCGCATCACAAAGATTTCACGCTAACAGCGGGCACACGAGCGGTCGAAGCAGCACCATAGTAGCGTTTGACAGTCTGTTAATAAAGTAATGTGACGCATAGACAAGTCTCGATGGTTGCAAGTCCGTAGTACGAGATCCAGCATACAAAATATATACACTCATCTGTTATTTAATTGGGATAAGAAACAAATGATAGAAAATAATCACATTGACACATTGCACGTAGGTTGACTAATTAATTGCGGCCATTACTATAACTGTGAACAAATGAATAACAGATGAGGGTCTGATAAAATATAGTAGAGAGTATATACAAAACAAAAAATTATTCAAATCGCTTAAACTCAAGCTAAGTATATTATACACTTTGCAGTGCGAATTCTTACGAATGGAAGTAGTTCCGTTGTCTACATGTTTCCTGCCACTTACAATTTAATTTTATTCAGTTTCAAGGCAAGAATGAATAGACAATAATTCTAGCAAGCATGCCCTAAGACCTCATTGCTTTCCAACATGTAGTTATAATGTCCTAGTCAAGCGCAAGTCAAAATCGTCTTCTTGTTCTTCCTAGCGTGGTACCACTATGTGGGGTCCGTTTTCCTGCATAATCTACTACAAATAAAAAAAACGGGGGGATAAGCAGCATAAAAAAGGGCATGATAAGCCACGCGCAGTGTAGGATTCCGTAGATTAAATAGGCGCTTGAAACACTTTTATTGCAAAAATACTTATAATATGGGGAAGTTAATATTTTTTTAATTGAATATTTACCATTTTATAGACGTGATTAATATACATCATCATCATCATCATCATCATCATCATCATCATCATCATCATCATCATCATCATCATCATCATCATCATCATCATCATCATCATCATCATTAACAGCCGATGGACGTCCACTGCTGGACATAGGCCTCTTGCATAGACTTCCAAACGAAACGGTCTCGAGCCGCCAGCATCCAGCGGTTCCCTTCAACGCGCTTGATGTCCTCGGTCCACCTACTGGGGGGTCGACTAACACTGCTCTTTACGGTGCGGAGTCGCCATCACCTTGGGACCCCAACGGCCATCGGCTCTTCGAACTATGTGGCCTGCCCATTGCCACTTCAGCTTCGCGTTGAGCTATATCAGTGACTTTGGATTTGCGGATCTCCTCATTTCTGATTCGATCACGCAGAGAAACTCCAAGCATAGCTCGCTCCATCGCCCGCTGAGTGACTTTGAGCCTTTTTATCAGGACCACAGTTAGCGACCAGGTCTCGGATCCGTAAGTCATCACTGGCAACATGCACTGTTCGAAGAATTTCGTCTTCAGGCACTGAGGAATTTTGGACGAAAAGATGTCACGGAGTTTCCCGAACGTTGCCCTAGGTATACATACATTGTATGTCCTAGGTATATATACTCGTCAACAATTTTGAACGCTGAGTCCTCAACAATAACATACCCATGCTTAATTTTTGCTTTCTAGTTTGAACAGACTCTCGAGTTATTTTACTAACAACCTTGTATAATTAGTAGGTATGAAATTTACGACTTCAAACTACGTTTTTTAAGTTGGTCGACTAAGTATAACTCTTCAAATATCAATTTCTACCTTAGCTGTTATAGCTTTTCTTGTAATTTCCATAAATCTACTTCTGTAATACAAATTAAGTTAATGTTTGTGTTTACTCAGGTAAAAAGTAAAGGGGGGTCATTTCGGGGCTCAACGGATCTCTAGTTGATATAAAAACTAACTAATACCCTGAATGAAAACGTAAAAAACCAAGACATATTGCTATCAGAACTTTTTTGGTTTCAATTCACTTTCACACTTCTATTTTAACGGCGTTGTAAAAAGTGTAAAAGAAATATAAAGTTATTGTTGATACACTTTCTCATTCACCCGTTTAGCAAATAAGATAAAGTTTCTCTAGAAAAAAAAATTAAACGAAAAAATACCAACGTAACAGTTAATTCTTATGCACTTTAGATTGAGTAAAAGTGAATTTATTTTGTTAATTTCTTATTCATATTAGAAATTTATTGTAATTTTATGTAATTTCACATTTCAAAATATTTATGTAATATAGAATTTTCGAAATCATAATACCAAAACACAATATTAGATATTACACATACATAAAGTACATACATACTTATAGTACATATAGTAGCTCGTGTACTTTGTGATTGTATGGTAACCAACTAAATAACTAACCTGCTGGCTTATTCACTAATGTGGCCTTTAATAACAACCTTAAACATCAAATCAACTGAGAAATGTCATCTATCTACTGTATGATATCCACGAAGTGTTGTTAATAGGCACCGGATTCTTGATACTTATAATCAACTAACTGTTGAAATTTTTTTCTAAATTAACTGTTAGTAACAATAAGTATAGTTAATAATAAAATCAAAGTTACATAAAAAGGGCAAACAAAGACGCGTTAGAAAAAATACCATACCGTTATCCTCATACAGACTTTACTATTTATTGTCCATTTATAGTAATACTAGCTGTTACCATTGACTTTGTACGTTTGAAATAAAAACAAAACAAAAGTAGCCTAACTTCTCCTTTTTTTTATTTTTTTGCCATATTTTTTTATGACCAATGACCAATATTCCCATTCCCGTCCAACTAGTCGGGAAAAACTGTGCTAGGAGTGGGTACGACAATAGACCAACGGGGCGGGGATCGAACCACCACCTCGGTGATGAGTCCGACCGCTCTTAGCGTTATGCTATTGAGGCTATTTATACTCCTAATAACAACAGTAAATAAAAATCTTGTTGAAACCGGTCCAGTCGTTCCAAAGATCATACAAACAAACAGAGAAATTTAATAATTGATTTTATGAAATGAGTAAATTTTAAATTAATAAACTTTCTTCTTATTAGACATCCAATAGAGCTGTTAATTTAAAATTTCAAACAGACACTTTAATTTTATTTATTTGTAATAGATAAGACTCGTAATATACAATCTCAAGAATTGTGCCAATGCAATAAAATGTTCCAAAGGCTACCTTGGGAGATTGTTTTGTAGCTTTTATTTTTAAAGTCCTCTAGGGAACAAGCTTAGACCTTGTAGATGAATTTGTGAAATATTAAAACTTGAGGGATCGGCATTTTGTTTTTTTTTTTTATTTTTATTGTGAAATATAATAACACTTCATCAGAAGTGCTGCTATCTATACTTACTATTGTAAAACTGAACAGTTTGTTTGTTCTGTTTGTTTGCTTGAACGCGCTTATCTCAGTAACTGGTTAGGATTAAAGAATTATTTTTGTGTCAGTCTAAATATAGTATAGGTCTATATGACAGTCTATACTTACGGGCTAATAGCTCTATAAACGGAATAACTATGACATAATTATGATAAAGCTACGATCGATAGGAGCAGAATAGGTTCGTTCGTTATCAACCCATATTCGGCTCCCTGCTGAGCTCGAGTCTCCTCTCAGAATGAGAGGGATTAGGCCAAATAGTCCACCACGCTGGCCCAATTGGCAGACTACACACACGTAGAGAATTAAAAAAATTCTCTGGTATGCAGGTTTCCTCACGATGTTTTCGTGGGTTCATGAATAGGTATAAACAAAAAAAAAATGGCGAAAAGGATATTTTCTTTTTCTTTGGAGACGGTGTGTTTAATTTAGCAAAAATCACTTATGACGAAATTTTCTGCTTTAAAAAATTAAAAATAAAGATTTTTTTAAAATTTAACATAAGCAAGTTCTTAACTGCAATTATGCATGATGGAAAGCCATGATGCAGCCTATGGTGGAAAACGCTTGCCTAGAAGATGTCTATTCACTCTTGACTTGAAGATACCCATATTGTAGGTGGTGGGGAACACGGATTCTGGAAGAGCATTCCACATCTTTGCAGCACGTATAAGAAAAGAGGAACTAAACCGCTTAGTACGTTCGACAAATATCGACGACGTAGCGGTGCAGATCTCTGAAATGCCTAGATTCCTGTGGTAGAACGGCGAAGGTTGCATTTTGTCAAGGGATTCCATGTGGAGGAAGTCACAGGCGCCCACTAGTCTTTCACTTTACTGTTTCAAATAAAAACATTATTAGAATTCAATAAGGATATAAATGCACTTGAGTCAATACTTTATTTTCGTATAGCCGACCAGTTTGTGATTCTAACCTAGATTTGTTAATGTTTTAAGACTTGGTGTCTTTATAAGATTAATTGATATTTGTATATTACATCCACATTGGAATCGAGTGCTTATATTATTGGGATTTAAAAGTGTATCATTACGGTGAGTCTCAAATGTTATGTTATATTTTTTTTTTTAATTTTAGTAGGTACGCCAAGCATTGAAGGTTTGAAGCTCCATTTTTCCTCGACTACATGAAGGGTCGTCTGGCTCTGTAGGGGGCCGCTAAATAGGCTAATAATGAGACATTACCCAAGTAAGAATCCTCTAGCAATAAATTTGGTAAAACACCTTGAGAAGCTTTCGTTCCACTGCTGAATCAAGGGTCAGATACAGAAGGCAATAACCCAAGTGACGGCGCATATTGTGAGGAGGTTCTTCCATCTGAAGTCTACCACGGATAACTTAAGCAACGGGAGGAGTGGATTATTGTTTTGCATGGCTTATTCTGCTAAATATTAAATGTACCTACTAATTAATTAATCACTGTACAAATAATTCGTCATGAACCCATATTCGGCTCACTGCTGAGCTCGAGTCTCCTCTCAGAATGAGAGGGGTTAGGCCAATAGTCCACCACGCTGGCCCAATGCGGATTGGCAGACTTCACACACGCAGAGAATTAAGATAATTCTCTGGTATGCAGGTTTCCTCACGATGTTTTCCTTCACCAATTGAGACACGTGATATTTAATTTCTTAAAATGCACACAACTGAAAAGTTGGAGGTGCATGCCCCGGATCGGCTTCGAACCCACACCCTCCGGAATCGGAGGCAGAGGTCATATCCACTGGGCTATCACCTGCTTACAAATAATTAATATGTGTGAATTGATTATTGTAAATTACAATGTTAGGTGTTTTTTATAAGGATATTGCAAGCAGTAAGGCGGAATTTGGTGTTTATTTCAATAAGATCTGACTGTAACCTGAATTTGCAATAAATAAATTTTGATTGATTGATTGATTTTTAATATTGATTTGTATTATACAAACATTGTTGAAAAATAAAAAAAATAGTGTAAAATAACTCGGTAATATAAGAATGCTACCAGTATTTTGATTCTTATGCAATAAAGGAACTATAAAGTTAGCAATGGGGCCGTTTCACGGTTCGTTTATTATTCATAAGATACCTATTCATAAAAGCGGAAAATTAATAGATAACATTCATTTAATGATCACCTTTTAATAATAAATGTTCTGATAAATAACCTACAATTATTTATTAAAAGAGTAATTCCTATAGATTTAGTATTGTCTATCTAATTAGTAACTACATTAGGACATAGGTATCTTGCCTACCTTTAAAACTGTAATTATGTATTTTCGATTTTTTAAGAATACGCAAATAATAAAGACAAAAGATAACTTTTTTTAGTAAGCAAATAAAATTTTATTTATTATAATATCTAGTTTTAAAAGATGGATGCAATGCAGCGAGCTAAACTTGGAGTTTCTGAATGATCGAATCAGAAATGATTAGATCCGCTGAAGAACCAACATCACAGACAATAGGGATGATGACAGTTTTTTAAATTGTATTATATAAATTAAGAGTATACTAATAGTAAAGCAATTTTGTAAAAGGAACAGGGTATCTGAGATCATTACTTTCGGAGCTACAGGGATTTAAAGAGTCAGATTTGCGGCGCTGCCGCGGATCCCTGGAAAACGCCCCATACAAAATGGCTCGAAAAAATGACGTCATAGGCAATGTAATGATCGTTAGATTTGTATGCGCGTTCAAACAAAATTACTAATATCTTTGTTATTTGTGCGTTTATCTTTATAGTTCATATATTAAAAAATGTCACATTTAATGTAAGGAAGCTAAAACTATATAAATTTTCATCTAATTACGATAAAAAGTTTTTGAAATTTTATAATCTCATTTATTTTGCAAATATCCAGACAATCTTTGCTTTTTATGTATAAATTAGTTAACGTTGACCCTATTTACCCGAATGTATCATAAAAATCAATATATTCAAACCTAGTCATCATCCCCATTCAGCGGGTCTAGAAGCTGAAGTGACAGTGAACAGGCCACATAGTTCGAAGTGGACGTTGGTGCCCCAAGGCGCTGGAATGACGACCCCGCACTGGAAAGCGCATTGTTGTTCGACCCTCTACTAGTTGGGCCGAGGACATCAAGCGGATTGCAGAGAGCAGCTGGATGCTGGAGGCTCGAGACCGTGTCTTTGGAAGTCTTTGCATGAATTAGGCCTATGTCCAGCAGTGGATGTCCATCCTTTATAAGTAATCATCATCATTAACAGTGACATTTATAATATCATCATAGTAATCATCATTTACAACTAACGACTACTAACTAAAGAGACGAATGGAGAATATTGACATATTTTGCCGACCCCATATATGTGGATAAGGGAAAGGAGATGATGATGATGACTCATAAAGGACTAGCTGACGCCGCGCGGTTTCACCCGCGTAGTTCCCGTTCCCGTAGGAATGCTTAGATAATATATAGCCTAAGGCCTTCCTCGATAAATGGGCTTTCTAATACTGGAAGAATTTTTCAAGTCGGACCAGTAGTTCCTGAGATTAGCGCGTTCAATCAAACAAACAAACAAACTCTTCCGCTTTATAATATTAGTCTAGATTACATATACAAATGAAAAGCTTTTAAGTAAATTGATAAATTCTTCTATATACTAGGACTTACCAGTAGAATAAAAAATATTCATATCGCATCTACTACAAAAATTTAATTTTGAAAGAATCATAACTGACTGTTTTAATTAATTGGACGCAGAAAAAGCTTTCTCTTATCAAACAATGCAACTTTGTTTGAATAATTAAAACATCGTCTCGGTAGCACACAGAGGCATAAACAACTTTTGTTACGTGAAATAAACTTTCTTTTACATACATTTTCATTGTAATAGTAATAACGTTCACAGAAACAAAACTTTTGTTAATTACAGTCAACATTATCATCATGGATCTAATTTAAAGATAAATGACTCGACTTTTGAACTGTTTTTACATGAAATAGACTCGCTTATAACCATGATCTCACCTAATTATAGGTGTGGATGTGGACTACGGTGGATCACGCTTGCCTAGAAGATGCTTAATCTTAGTCCTATCCTAAAGAGTGTTAATAAATTTACTAAACTTTTCCCATTCGAGTTTGGGTGCAGAAATATTCTGGATATATCATAGTTTTAATAACTTGTGAATTTTTTATTGTTATCAATGCAGTCTCTCGAGAAGTAAATTAATTATTTTTTGGAATAATATAGTCCTGCACACTACACTAGTACCTTATATTATTTATTAGGCGCTGGAAAATTTATACTAATATTATAAAGCTTTTATTTTAAAGAGTTTGTTTGTTTGTTTGTTTGTTTGTTTGGTTGAAAGCGCTAATCTCAGGAACTACTAGTCCGATTTGAATAAATCTTTTAGTGTTAGATATAGAGGAAGGCTAGGATATGGTATATATTTTTCCCCTATTCCTACGAGAACGGGAACCACGTGGGTGGAACCGCGCGGCGTCAGCTAGTCTTCTATATTTTTCCTCAGTCCTGATTGAACATTATGTGTCCCTATTAGTAGTTTCCTGCATCAAATTTTCGCCAGAATTTCCGTTTTTCCTGCCATTTTCTACAGCACCATTTCGTTTCACACTTTTTCCGTCTATGACAAGCCTTTGTGGCGCAGTGGTATGCGCGGTGGATTTACTAGACGGAGGTCCTGGTTTCATTCCCCGGCTTGGACGATTGAGATTTTCTTAATTGGTCCAGGTCTGGCTGGTGGGAGACTTCGGCCGTGGCTAGTTACCACCCTTCCGGCAAACACGTATACCCCCAAACGATTTAGCTTTCTTTGATTGCATAATCAGTTAAAATAATCATATATTAAAAAAAAGGCAAGGGTAGGTTTTGATGTAATAGAAATAGAACCTGAGTCTTTTCGATTTTGAGTCCGGTCTCTAAGCTGTAAAGCTAATGAGGCTTATAAACTGAACCAACATTTTGATATACTTGTAGTGTCAACATAATTGCCCGTACTTGGCACGAACGAGTTAGAAGCGATTGTGAAAACAAACTACTTTTAATTTGATACATTTATCGAACTAAGAGCCTGCTATAGTCAGACATGCTTCATTTTGTGAAAGCTGAAAGATCGTTTGAAAAAAAACGAGTGTCAGCCAACCAAGCCCAGTGGATATTACCTCGGCCTCCGATTCTGGAGGGTATGTGTTCGAATCCGGGGCATGGACCTCCAACTTTTCAGTTGTGTGAATTAAAAAAAAAAATTATCACGTTTTTCAAAAGGTGAAGGAAAACATCGTGAGGAAACCTGTACACCTGTAAATCTGCCTAACCCCTCTCATTCTGAGAGGAGACTCGAGCTCGACATTATGACGTCACAAAATGAACAACAGAAAATGAAAAATTAAAAAAAAAATACATGATTTTTATATTAAGTTTTTCATGAAATCCTTAACTTTTATTAACTGACATCGATATATTTCGGACCCTTATTCCATGTACCTACTATACAAAATAATATTATTTATATTTGATATGAGTCTTCTATCCTATTGGCTATCTTACTTAGGTCCCTATGGCAGGAAAAAACTTAGCATTCTCAAAATGAAGCAGATGCGGCTATCGCATACTCTCGTTCTATAATATCTCAATTCTCAAGTATAGCTGCCCAGTTGAGATATTTCATATTGCACTAACAATGAAGTAATCATTTAATAAGAAACATTTTACTGTCTTTAAGTAGGCTTTACAAAACTTACGTCACGTGTTTACGATCTTAAAAATACAGTGTTATAATAAGATCACTGATTGCGACATAGTTGTGATAACTATAGTTATTTGTAGGTACTTACGCAACTATAAGAAATTGAATATCACGTGTCTCAATCGGTGATGGAAAACATCGTGAGGAAACAAACCTGCATACTAGAGAATTATCTTAATTCTCTGCGTGTGTGAAGTCTGCCAATCCGCATTGGGCTAGCGTGGTGGACTATTGGCCTTATCCCTCTCATTCTGAGAGGAGACTCGAGCTCAGCAGTGAGCCGAATATGGGTTGATGACGACGACTTACGCAACGTTTCGTTAGTAAAATATGCGTTTAATTATTGAAATATACTTTGTTCTGTGTAGCGTGAACATTTGTGCATTTTTAACAGACTTCAATAAAATGAAGGTTCTCAATTCGACGTGTACGTTTCTTTTTTTTTTGTTACCGCATAACTTCGTCATTTCTTAACCGATTTTAAAAATTCTTTTTTTGTTTGAAAGAGTATACTTTCAGATTGGACCCATTTAGTTGAGGTTTATTTAGGTGAGTCTCAAATGTTATGTTATATTTTTTTTTTTAATTTTAGTAGGTACGCCAAGCATTGAAGGTTTGAAGCTCCATTTTTCCTCGACTACATGAAGGGTCGTCTGGCTCTGTAGGGGGCCGCTAAATAGGCTAATAATGAGACATTACCCAAGTAAGAATCCTCTAGCAATAAATTTGGTAAAACACCTTGAGAAGCTTTCGTTCCACTGCTGAATCAAGGGTCAGATACAGAAGGCAATAACCCAAGTGACGGCGCATATTGTGAGGAGGTTCTTCCATCTGAAGTCTACCACGGATAACTTAAGCAACGGGAGGAGTGGATTATTGTTTTGCATGGCTTATTCTGCTAAATATTAAATGTACCTACTAATTAATTAATCACTGTACAAATAATTCGTCATGAACCCATATTCGGCTCACTGCTGAGCTCGAGTCTCCTCTCAGAATGAGAGGGGTTAGGCCAATAGTCCACCACGCTGGCCCAATGCGGATTGGCAGACTTCACACACGCAGAGAATTAAGATAATTCTCTGGTATGCAGGTTTCCTCACGATGTTTTCCTTCACCAATTGAGACACGTGATATTTAATTTCTTAAAATGCACACAACTGAAAAGTTGGAGGTGCATGCCCCGGATCGGCTTCGAACCCACACCCTCCGGAATCGGAGGCAGAGGTCATATCCACTGGGCTATCACCTGCTTACAAATAATTAATATGTGTGAATTGATTATTGTAAATTACAATGTTAGGTGTTTTTTATAAGGATATTGCAAGCAGTAAGGCGGAATTTGGTGTTTATTTCAATAAGATCTGACTGTAACCTGAATTTGCAATAAATAAATTTTGATTGATTGATTGATTTTTAATATTGATTTGTATTATACAAACATTGTTGAAAAATAAAAAAAATAGTGTAAAATAACTCGGTAATATAAGAATGCTACCAGTATTTTGATTCTTATGCAATAAAGGAACTATAAAGTTAGCAATGGGGCCGTTTCACGGTTCGTTTATTATTCATAAGATACCTATTCATAAAAGCGGAAAATTAATAGATAACATTCATTTAATGATCACCTTTTAATAATAAATGTTCTGATAAATAACCTACAATTATTTATTAAAAGAGTAATTCCTATAGATTTAGTATTGTCTATCTAATTAGTAACTACATTAGGACATAGGTATCTTGCCTACCTTTAAAACTGTAATTATGTATTTTCGATTTTTTAAGAATACGCAAATAATAAAGACAAAAGATAACTTTTTTTAGTAAGCAAATAAAATTTTATTTATTATAATATCTAGTTTTAAAAGATGGATGCAATGCAGCGAGCTAAACTTGGAGTTTCTGAATGATCGAATCAGAAATGATTAGATCCGCTGAAGAACCAACATCACAGACAATAGGGATGATGACAGTTTTTTAAATTGTATTATATAAATTAAGAGTATACTAATAGTAAAGCAATTTTGTAAAAGGAACAGGGTATCTGAGATCATTACTTTCGGAGCTACAGGGATTTAAAGAGTCAGATTTGCGGCGCTGCCGCGGATCCCTGGAAAACGCCCCATACAAAATGGCTCGAAAAAATGACGTCATAGGCAATGTAATGATCGTTAGATTTGTATGCGCGTTCAAACAAAATTACTAATATCTTTGTTATTTGTGCGTTTATCTTTATAGTTCATATATTAAAAAATGTCACATTTAATGTAAGGAAGCTAAAACTATATAAATTTTCATCTAATTACGATAAAAAGTTTTTGAAATTTTATAATCTCATTTATTTTGCAAATATCCAGACAATCTTTGCTTTTTATGTATAAATTAGTTAACGTTGACCCTATTTACCCGAATGTATCATAAAAATCAATATATTCAAACCTAGTCATCATCCCCATTCAGCGGGTCTAGAAGCTGAAGTGACAGTGAACAGGCCACATAGTTCGAAGTGGACGTTGGTGCCCCAAGGCGCTGGAATGACGACCCCGCACTGGAAAGCGCATTGTTGTTCGACCCTCTACTAGTTGGGCCGAGGACATCAAGCGGATTGCAGAGAGCAGCTGGATGCTGGAGGCTCGAGACCGTGTCTTTGGAAGTCTTTGCATGAATTAGGCCTATGTCCAGCAGTGGATGTCCATCCTTTATAAGTAATCATCATCATTAACAGTGACATTTATAATATCATCATAGTAATCATCATTTACAACTAACGACTACTAACTAAAGAGACGAATGGAGAATATTGACATATTTTGCCGACCCCATATATGTGGATAAGGGAAAGGAGATGATGATGATGACTTATAAAGGACTAGCTGACCCCGCGCGGTTTCACCAGCGTAGTTCCCGTTCCCGTAGGAATGCTGGGATAATATATAGCCTAAGGCTTTCCTCGATAAATGGGCTTTCTAATACTGGAAGAATTTTTCAAGTCGGACCAGTAGTTCCTGAGATTAGCGCGTTCAATCAAACAAACAAAAAATTTTTCCGCTTTATAATATTAGTCTAGATTACATATACAAATGAAAAGCTTTTAAGTAAATTAATAAATTCTTTTACATACTAGTACTTACCAGTAGAATAAAAAATATTCATATCGCATCTACTGCAAAAATTTAATTTTGAAAGAATAATAACTGACTGTTTTAATTAATTGGACGCAGAGAAAGCTTTCTCTTATCAAACAATGCAACTTTGTTTGAATAATTAAAACATCGTCTCGGTAGCACACAGAGGCATAAACAACTTTTGTTACGTGAAATAAACTTTCTTTTACATACATTTTCATTGTACTAGTAATAACGTTCACAGAAACAAAACTTTTGTTAATTACAGTCAACATTATCATCATGGATCTAATTTAAAGATAAATGACTCGACTTTTGAACTATTTTTACATGAAATAGACTCGCTTATAACCATGATCTCACCTAATTATAGGTGTTGATGTGGACTACGGTGGATCACGCTTGCTTTGAAGATGCTTAATCTTAGTCCTATCTTAAAGAGTGTTAATAAATTTACTAAACTTTTCCCATCCGAGTTTGGGTGCAGAAATATCCTGGATAATAAGTTCATTGACAAACAAGCTTTTATAGCTCATAGTTATAATAACTTGTGAATTTTCTATTGTTATCAATGCAGTCTCGAGAAGTAAAAAAGAAAAGAAAAAAAAAGAAAGCTGAAGAGTCTGTTTGTTTGTTTGGTTGAGAGCGCTATTCGCAGGAACTACTAGTCCGATTTGAATAAATCTTTTAGTGTTAGATATTGAGGAAGGCAATATGGGATATGGTATATATTATTCCCCTATTCCTACGAGAACGGGAACCACGTGGGTGAAACCGCGTGGCGTCAGCTAGTCTCCTATATTTCTCCTGAGTCCTGAGTGAGCACTATGTCTCATTTAATAGTTTCCTGCATTTAATTTTCGCCAGAATTTCCGTTTTCAGGCCATTTTCTGCAGCACCATTTCGTTTCACACTTTTTTCGTCTATGACAAGCTTTTGTGGCGCAGTGGTATGCGCGGTGGATTTACTAGACGGAGGTCCTGGGTTCGTTTCCCGGCTTGGCTGATTGAGGTTTTCTTAATTGGTCCAGGTCTGGCTGGTGGAAGGAAGGCTTCGGCCGCACCCTACGTACCCGGTAGGGTACGGAAATCGATATATCAGGTAAAGAATAATTATATATTTTTGCACATGGAATTGCACAGTGTTCACTTCTCTATATGTACCATTTACCTTTTAATACCTTTTATCTTCAATCAACATGCATGAAAATCTATGAAAGAATCCAAGGGTAGGTTTTGATTGGTAATAGAAATAGAACCTGAGTCCTTTCGATTTTGAGTCTCTGAGCTGTGGAGCTAATGAGGCTTATAAACTGAACCAACATTTTGATATACTTGTAGTGTCAACATAATTGCCCGTACTTGGCACGAACGAGTTAGAAGCGATTGTGAAAACAAACTACTTTTAATTTGATACATTTATTGAACTAAGAGCCTGCTATAGTCAGACATGCTTCATTTTGTGAAAGCTGAAAGTTCGTTTGAAAAGTCTAGTGGATATTACCTCTGCCTTCGATTCTGGAGGGTATGTGTTCGAATCCGGGTCATGGACCTCCAACTTTTCAGTTGTGTGGATTTAAAAAAAAAATAATCACGTTTTTCAAAAGGTGAAGGAAAACATCGTGAGGAAACCTGTACACCTGTAAATCTGCCAATCCGCATTGGGCCAGCGTAGTGGATTGGCCTAACCCCTCTCATTCTGAGAGGAGACTCGAGCTCGACATTATGACGTCACAAAATGAACAACAGAAAATGAAAAATTAAAAAAAAAATACATGATTTTTATATTAAGTTTTTCATGAAATCCTTAACTTTTATTAACTGACATCGATATATTTCGGACCCTTATTCCATGTACCTACTATACAAAATAATATTATTTATATTTGATATGAGTCTTCTATCCTATTGGCTATCTTACTTAGGTCCCTATGGCAGGAAAAAACTTAGCATTCTCAAAATGAAGCAGATGCGGCTATCGCAGACTCTCGTTCTAATATCTCAATTCTCAAGTATAGCTGCCCAGTTGAGATATTTCATATTGCACTAACAATGAAGTAATCATTTAATAAGAAACATTTTACTGTCTTTAAGTAGGCTTTACAAAACTTACGTCACGTGTTTACGATCTTAAAAATACAGTGTTATAATAAGATCACTGATTGCGACATAGTTGTGATAACTATAGTTATTTGTAGGTACTTACGCAACGTTTCGTTAGTAAAATTTTCCAGCGATGAACGGCTTATGCTGAGCTGTAAACCCTTTCTGTTTGGTGTCACAGACAGACTTAATATCTAAGATAGGATGTACTGTTTGTGACACTAAAAAGTGAATAAACTTATTTTCTTTCTTTCTTTCTTTCTATTTTCTAAAATATGCGTTTAATTATTGAAATATACTTTGTTCTGTGTAGCGTGAACATTTGTGCATTTTTAACAGACTTCAATAAAATGAAGGTTCTCAATTCGACGTGTACGTTTCTTTTTTTTTTGTTACTGCATAACTTCGTCATTTCTTAACCGATTTTAAAAATTCTTTTTTTGTTTGAAAGAGTATACTTTCAGATTAGACCCATTTAATTTTCATGAAAATTGGTGCAGTAATTTTGTGTTTAAATGAAAAGAAAATCCCGTACTGTGGCGCTGCCAAACGCCATATTACGGGAAACTTCGTTATTTTAATTTTGACACAATATTAATAAACCGATTTCAATGAAAATTAAATGCTACACACTAAAAACAGAAAAATAAAATATTTTTAACAAAAAAATTTAACCGACTTCAAAATCACAAAAATAAACGAAAAAGCGAAAAATAACATCGTATGTGCTACCTTCTGATCACTTTGAAGGCGGTGATGCATTAACTAAAGCCGATTAAATCATTAAGTTTTAGGATTTAAAAACAGTTCTATCCCGTGGTTCTTTCAGAAACGGCTTTACGTCACTGGCTTTGCACCGCCTTCGAAGTGATCAAAATCTCAGTAATGAGTCCGACCGCTCCATTGAGCTACTGAAGCTATTTATATCTTTGCCCGTAGGTTGGTAACTAACTACTAACTTAGTAATAAAAGCCGTTTCAATATTTTTACTTCGATATTTAATTAGTTACTTAGTGACATCTCCACGTGGATTCCTTAATTGGATTGAATTTGGGGAAAGATACAATGATTTTCGAATTTCTGGTTGTTGATAAGTTTGAAGGTTCTACGTTGTGTTTTTATTACAGCTAATTAACATATAAAATACTTGTATGGTCCAACGAATAATTTGGCACTGTATTTTTTGCTTTAAGTTCGGCTTTAATTTTATTTTTCAATAATAGTCAATAGTTGTATCAATTTTAATTTATTATACTTACCTGACATAAGTAAGTGAAGCTGAAGTGGAATTGGGCAGGCCACATAGATCGAAGAGCCGTTGGGGTCCCAAGGTGCTGGAATGGCGACCCCGCACCGGAAAGCGCAGTGTTGGTCGACCCCCTTGGTTCGAAACCGTTTTGCTTGGAAGTCCATACAAGAGGCCTATGTCCAGCAGTGGACGTCCATCGGCAGTTAATGATGATGATGACCTGACATAGTTGTCACGCAGTTCCATTGGTTAGCCTATACGACTACGGCTCATGAGGTTCAGGGTTCGATTCCATTATATTACCAGAAACTGTGCTATGTTTTACCAATTCGCAACCCTGAAGTTGTGAATTTAATGTAACACTAACGTGTCTTAGACAGAATCACTGATCAGAAAATGCTAATATCCGTGGACAGAACGACCTTGACTTAATTATAATAGCGATCGTTACAGAGGCAAACATTTTTTTTTTATTCTTTACAAGTTAGCTCTCGACTACAATCACACGTGATGGTAAGTCATGGTGCAATCGAAGATGGAAGCGGGCTAGCTTGTAAGGAGTAGGATGAAAATCCACACCACTTTCAATTTCTACACGACATCGTACCGGCACGCTAAATCGCTTTGCAGTACTTCTTTGCCGGTAAGGTGGTAACTAGCCACGGCCGAAGCCTCCCACCAGCTAGACCTAGACCAATTAAGATAACCTACCCAGCCGGAGATCAAACCCAGGACCTCTGTCTTGCACGTCTACCGCGCATAGCACTGCGCTATGGAGGCCATCATGCAGATACTCGGACTTAGGAATACTTATACTAAGCCCACCAAAGCATGGAACACAACAGTGGAAACAAAATGATGAATATAGGAATATTAATTGATTATGAAACACGGCTAAAACTCACGTGATATTAGGTATGTCCGTCTAGTTTCGAACCCATACGGGGCCCTTAGTCATGAGCTGGTTCTTGCATCGTGGCACGATCCAAACTGCGAAGCGGCGGCGCGACGCGCAGCTGCTCGAATCGCGTGCTGGGAGTGGGGTACAGTGGTGGGGAGTGAAGGTTCCGTTACACTCACCGACGGTTCATTCGGCTCATCTTCTTTAAATTCTAAATTCTAGAATAAAAAAATATATTCCAATTTCAATGATAAACAAGAACCAATTTTACTACATCATTCGTAACATTTAATACGTCATCAATTTAAGTTAATTCATGATAGGACAGATCAGACATTCCAGACATGGCAGGTATTTGCCAACCTCACTGAGGCAGCCATCAATTGGGCATACAATTATTGCAGGTTAATAATATAATGCTTATTAAATCAATTAGCCATTATAAATGCTGCTAACTAGTAAGGTCAGCCCGTTTTATGCTAATAAGGCCTGTTACAATCGCCACCAGGACCAAATAAATCATTAGAGTTGCGAGAGATTGGAACACAAATAAATGATACGACTAAATAACTTGACCAAGAACAAAACTTAAGGTGGAAACATACTCTACCAGCTTCGAAACTTGCTTGAAGTTGCAGGTTGGCAAAACCTGCCTACCGAACCGGTGATAGAGTCTCCATAATCAAACTCATACCTACATACGGTCTCGGCCTCCGTGGCGCAGTGGTATGCGCGGTGGATTTACAAAACGGAGGTCCTGAGTTCGATCCCCGGCTGGGCAGATTGAGATTTTCTTAATTTGTCCAGGTTTGGCTGGTGGGAGGCTTCGGCCGTGGCTAGTTACCACCCTACCGGGAAAGACGTACCGCCAAGCGATTTAGCGTTCCGGTACGATGCCGTGTAGAAACCGAAAGGGGTGTGGATTTTCATCCTCCTCCTAACAAGTTAGCCCGCTTCCATCCTAGACTGCATCATCACTTACATCAGGTGAGATTGTAGTCAATGGCTAACTTGTAAAGAATAAAAAAAAATAAAAAAAAAAACATAAATTATACAAATTTGAACTTTTTGAATTTTGATGGTGTTTATGGGTTGAGCAAGATCAGTCCTGACGCTCATCATCACCATTAGATATAAAACGTTATATTAAGTAAACGACGAGGCGTTATTATGTGCTTTCGCGATTAAGTATAAGACATTATCCACACTAATACTATAAAGACAAAAAATTTGATTATTTGTTTGTTTGCATTGTCTTGACCGATTTGAAAAATTCTTTTACCATTAGAATCTTAAATTATATCTAAAGATTATAGGCGATTTACTCCTATTTCTACGGAAACGGGAACTACACTACGCGGGTGAAATCGCGTGACGTCTGCTAGCAACAAATGCTTCTATCACAGATAACATTTAAAATTGTTTCACGTAACATGAGCAGTTGCACAGTATTGAGATATTTTCTAAAATGTAAAAAGTAGGTATTTTCTGAAATTTCCTAACATACCGTAACAACGTCAAGGTACCATCCGAAATAGTACCATCAAGTACTAGGCACAATTAACACATAACTGGCACGGTTTAGTTTTGTGCATAGCGAAATTGTGTATGAGAAACTTCGAATTGTGTGTTAATTAATATTTAAAGTGGAATTCCATAAATTCCACTCTCAATAATAACTAAAATTGTAATTTATTAAATTGTGCAATAAGTTATTAACTTACTTTTATATAAAATTCTCCGTCACAATGTTTGTACCCATACTTACTCTTCCGAAACGACTTGACCGATTCTTAAGATATTTTATATGCTCAGTAGGTGTAGGGTAGGGTAGGGTAGGGTAGGATAGGGTAGAGATAGGGAAGAAGTGCTCAGAAGTAAAGCGAAGCTTAACCGGGTCCGCTAGTTTTATTATAAAATTTCACCTTTCCGGCTTTTTTGATCAATCTCATTATACTAAAGCATTTTAGTTACGGACCACTACGCCTAGCATGCGACCAACGACATCACGTGAAGAGAAATAGACATATGTAGACCAATTGCGGCGGATTTGTCCCAGACCCATCTCTTTCGTTCAAACACAATGAAAAGCGACATTTCTGGATGCAGTAGATTTGTCTATTATATCAAATATACTTTAAAGATATATTATTTTATGCTATCTACTTGTTATTTACGAGTATGTGCTAGTATGTTTATTTGTGCAAGCCAAACCGCAATCACTACAAGCTTCTCGCATTATCTTGTTTTTTTTACTATACTAATATTATAAAGCTGAAGAGTTTGTTTGTTTGAACGCGCTAATCTCAGGAATACTGGTCCGATTTGAAAAATTCTTTCAGTGTTAGATAGCCCATTTATCGAGGAAGGCTGTAGGCTATATATTATCCCCGTATTCCTACAGGAACGGGAACCACGCGGGTGAAACCGCGCGGCCTCAGCTAGTAGAAATAATAAACGCTTTCCTCTATTTAGCTGAGACCTTAATTTACTGTAGTTTTTAAAACTATGTTTGGAAATCAGTACGAATAGTTAAAAAAAACTGGCTAGAGCGAGCATCGTAAAGAGACGGGGTAGGACGAGACAGAATAATTTGTATTAAAAAAAATGGATTCTTGGACGACTTCGCGGCCGCCCACTAGTGAAAAATATAATTCGTAATCGAAATACAGTTACAAAATGTTTTCTTTGTTATAACACCAATAATCATACTAATAATTAACATTAAAGTTGTTTATTGTAATCATTTCATTAATTTACGATCCGTGTAAGTGGTTTCGCTTTCATTATTTGCACACCAGCTGCTACAACAAAACCAGTAGACGATAATTTTTAATTGTAAAGAATATAATGTTAATACATTTTGTTATAATTTGTTGTTATACTGAAATAGTAGGTATAAATACTCGTATACGTTCCGACTCAGTAATAGCTGCACTGTAACTAATTTCTTTTTTGTATAAGCAAGCGCTTAGCTGCAATCATGCCTGATGGTAAGCGATGATGCAGCCTATGGTGGAAATCGCTTGCTTAGAAGATGCCTATTCACTCTTGACTTGAAGATACCCATAACGTAGGTGGTGAGGAAAACTGAAGCTGGGAGAGCATTCCAGATCTTTGCAGTGTATAAGGAAAGAGGAACTAAGCCGCTGAGTACGCGTCCGAGGAATTTCGACGACGTAGCGGTGCAGATCTCTGCGTTGCTTAGCAGTCCTGTGGTAGAACGGCGAAATTATCTAATAATAATAACTGAATATCTAAATCATTAATTAATGTTCAAAACTCATCAGTATATTAGTTCTGGGATTTTCTACCTCCATACTTCGATATTTTCCCCACCTAGCAACATTTATAACCCACTAGCGGACACCCGCGACTTCGTCCGCGTGGAATTCAGTTTATCACAAATCCCTAAAGTAAAAAGTAGCCTATGTGTTAATCCACGGTATTATCTATCTTCTGTTTAAATTTCAGCTAAATAATCAAAAGTAGTTGCGGCGTTAAAGACTAACAAACATCCATAAAAACTTTCGCGCTTATAATATTGGTAGGATTGAATATGATACGAGGAACTTTCGAATTCTTCTCCAAATCGACAAACTTGGAACATAAATGAATACGAGATTATGAGCTTGTACCTGTCATGTCAAATTATAGAACGTAGGAAACATCCAAATGTTATGCTAGCCACAGATATAAGAAGTAACTAGATTTATAAAGTGCCAATTTTTTGTATTGAAACCAGCGTACCCGGGGGCGTGGCCTTACACACACATTTATAGTGTAATAATACTTATCACACTGATAAACTCTTCACTTAATTGGCTGTTTAATATTTAGTGAAAAAAGACATATGTTACCCTTATATTAGAGTTGAAATTTATTTATTACTGTTGTCTCAAAACAAATGAAAATTCTTGAATGAAAAATCATGAATGAAATCTATAGTACCGCTACTCGTCACTAGTTGTCTCTATTTATAAGCTTTATTACCTTATAAATAAGATTCAAAATGATCCTAACTTTGTTTTATTAATATTGTCTAGGGATGTGACATAACGATAGTCTTAAACATCGATGGTCATCGTTACTCGCAGTAAATAAAACGAACGTCTGTTGTTTAAAAAAATTGAATTTCATAAAACTAAGAAGAACAACATAGGTCAATCAAAAATTTAAAATATATGAAGAAACACACACAAGAAAGTAAAAAACAAGCATTTTTTTTAATGTACCACTCTGAAAATACAACTGAAACTTTGCACGATTCGAATTTACACAACAAAGAAGGTCAAACACAAATCCATAACTTGTGAACTTGAAAAATTAAGTACTTTCCACGTAACCTTAACAAATAGGGGCTTACCCTATTTCACACTTTCTATTTTTATATACGCAACATGAAGAATCTATAACCTTCTTTGTACTATTTGCTTAAATTATGCTAACTTTCATTTGATTTTATTAAGTAGTTTCGGAGTGATACATTTGGAAAAACCAATGTTAAACAATGTTTCACAATTTTCTCAGGACAATTTGACTTACAAATGAAAGTGATATAAAATCAAATAATAAAAATATAACCCGAGATAGTACAGTGTCGTCATATCTTTCTCAGACTATTCTTTTCCAACTATATTTATTTACAGAAGAAGATTTTTTATATTTTTTTCAGTATGTACTGTACAATATTTGCCAATACAAAATAGACCAAATAGGAAATAGGCCAATACAAACTGCAAGTTTTGTTATGCCTATCTGTCAACTTTAGATATCATCAGAAAAACACCACAATGTCACATTATTGCAATGTCTAAATTCGTTCGTTTAAGTTTTGAGAAACACGTGACCAGCTGCTCTAAGTATTTCATAAACTTAATTCCTAAATATTTCAACGAAAAGATTCACTCTTTTCCACCAAAGTAAAAATAGTTCCTAAATATATAAAAAACACGAAAGTATATTTTTTTTTAATTCGTCGGTTTTTGCAGAAAATAACTCAATTATTACCTATTTAACTATAATGACTTTCATGATGAATGTTACCAGTAGATTATTTTCCAACCCGTTAGTAGTCAATAGGTCAATTACCAATACTCAGACTTGACGTTCCTAACACTTTAAGTATGTCACTTTATTTGTATCCTAAAAGACACGAATACGACTTTTAGAAAAAAAAATCTTTTTGTTTGGCACTGCCGTGACTACTAAATATCTTCTGTTTCCACTTTACATTAACGTGTATGACTGCGTAAAATGTTTGGAACAAATTACAATGCGGTTTTGCATAAAACAAATTTTGCTTCCTAGTCGCCTCGATTAATTTTTTTCCTCTCCGGATTATTATAATATATAATTTCATCATTATCGTGTCATCATAATAGTAGTAGATATAAAATATCGATATATTATTATCGACTTCCCTAAATGAATAGCCAAATGACATATATCAGCTGCTTAAATTCAAAACTAACATAAATCAAAATTACTCTTTTTTCAGGAGAACTAAAACAAGAAAAATAAAAATATTTTTTTGGTCTATTTTTCGTCTTATTTTATATAAAGCATAATATAATATATACTTTGGAATCATATTTTTAAAATGTTTTGCAGTTTTCTGATAAACTGAATGCTAGAGGAGATATTAAAAGCATAAAATATGCTGCTTCCCAATTGAAACCTTTGAAATCAATAAAATAATCGTATATTTATTTATTATTATATAAATATAAAATAACAAGGATTAATAATATTAATAATTAATACATTTAATTAGGAATAGAAGAATTATTGCAATAAAATCATTTTTGTATATTTTTGATTTATGATAGTTTTGTTGTTGTTGTTGACGCAGCAAATGTATGCCCACTGATGTCAACAGAATCATCGAGAAAATCGAACTAGTATTAAAATAAAGTAAACTTTAGTACTATTCCCGTAAAGTTTATTTTAGTTTGTGACTTTGAGTAAAATTATTTTTTCATTTTTTAATGAAAATATAATAAAATACGTCTTAACGATGGTACGAAACACCATAATTTGATACATGTTTGTGGCGGCTATAATTTTTGTATTCCAAAACGGCACAATACAGCATTTTTCTAATCGTTTTTAATTATTTTCATTTACCGAATTTGACAACCGCAGGACGTAACGTGTCAGTCAACGAAACACGACTGCTAGTACATGCGCGGATAGGCTTGCGAAGCTCCGCACACCCGGGTGTAAGCGGGCCACGCCCCTATGCTACTTCTATTGCTAAAAGCGTTAGCTTTTAGCGATCTCTGTTCTGTGATGCTAGCCACTCACTATCCAATAAGTTCACGTGCCTAATCGTGTGTTGGTCGCGATCTGCATGATATCGTGTACATCGCGATCAGCACATGATCAGTATTACGCTAGCCAGTGACCATCCGATAAGCCCACATGCCAGCAGCGCTAACGGTTTGGCGTTCGATAAAACTTACGGCCTCTGTGGCGCAGTGGTATGCGCGGTGGATTTACAAGACGGACGTCCTGTGTTCGATCCCGGGCTGGTCATTTTGAGGTTTTCTTAATTGGTCCAGGTCTGGCTAGTTACTACCCTACTGACAAAAACGTACCGCCGAGCGTTCCGGTTCGACGTAGTGTAGAAACCGACAGGGGTGTGCATTTTCATCCTCCTCCTATCAATTTTGCCAGCGTCCATCTTAGATTGCATAGCGTTTAAGTCCACGTCCACTCACAGCATGCGCTTGTTACGTACCTACTATGATAAGATGTGCGTGCACGTCTTTGGATAATGACATGAAACTGTGCGTTCTTTAGTATGGAGGGGCCCATCTAACGATTTATATCGATGGGTTTTCGTGCAAAATTGTCAGAGGAATCTACTTCGACATAATAAGAATTAAATCTATGAAAGCGATCCATAATTATTATAAATCAATAAATAATCATTTAGTATTTTCTAGGCAAGTACTATTAACATAATGTAGGTACTTTAGAATTTATCAGTGCGTCATAATATATTGCCTTAAAAGTATAACACCGTTACGCCCGGTGATCAAAACCAGTTAGCGGGTTCGAATCCCAGCCGCGGTATTTCTATTACAGTCATAACTCCGTTTTTGGTAGTCTACTACATTTTTCATTAATTTATGGTTTTATAGATCTAGACATTCATCATACGGCTCACTGCTGAGCACGAGTCTACTCTCAGAATGAGAGAAGTAAGGCCAATAGTCCACCACGCTGCGCCAATGCGCACACGTAGAGAATTAAGAAAATTCTCTGGTATGCAGGTTTCCTCACGATGTTTTTCCTTCATCGTTCGAGACACGTGATATTTAATTTCTTAAAATGCACACAACTGAAAAGTTGTGAAAACGGATTCGAACCCATATCCACTGGGCTATCACGGCTCTCATAGTATAGATTATAATTACTACTAAGCAAGCGTTTAGTACTTCATCGGTAATCGGAAATGATTGTATAACTTCTGACATTGATCGTGGACAGTTTTTGGTAACGATTTCCCACGGTAGGTAAAGGTGCTTAGTTAAAAAAAGTTTAGAGTGTCTTAATATTTATTTAATTTGGGTTACGGTCGCATTTGGTAACGTATTTCGTTTTGGAATTGATAGA
Organism: Bicyclus anynana; assembly: GCF_947172395.1. Lineage (NCBI taxonomy): Eukaryota > Metazoa > Arthropoda > Insecta > Lepidoptera > Nymphalidae > Bicyclus > Bicyclus anynana. The sequence continues at coordinate 13,826,636 of NC_069087.1, forward strand.
AATTAAAAAAAAAACTTATCATAAAGTTGAAGAAATTCAATCTAGAATTTATATTGTATTCTAGACTGGCGGACGCCCGCGACTTCGTCCGCTTGGAAATCAATGTAAACTTTCAAGCCTTATTTCACCCCTTTAGGGGTTGAATTTTAAAAGATTTTACTCTGTATCACTATATTTTGTATTCTTTAAAAAAAAATTAACTCTAAAAATGAAGGACTTTCCATACAAACTTTCAACCCCTGTTTCATCCCCTTCTTATTTTATTAAAAAGTATCCTTTAACTTTCTCCGTATTATGGTCTTAAACCGTGCCAAGTTTCATTTGAATTCATTCAGTAATTTTAAGCGTGATGCCCGAATAACAAGAAAACTCGGACAGGCAGACAGACAAAAAATCGAAAAAAAATATTTTTAGCATCAGTATCGATTATAATAATTATAATGCGCCCCAACAAAAATTTTAAAAATCTCAGAATGTACAAAATGTACAGAAATCGTATTATAAGTATAGATTCTAGATGGCGCTGGCGTCCGTTATGTCACGGTAATGTTTGGTGTTACAAATGGTATAAGTAAAATCTCAAATTGCGAATAAATGTTTAGGAGGAGGATGAAAATAAATGTTTCCGTGGCGCAGTGGTATGCGCGGTGGATTTACAAAAAAACGGAGGTCCTGCTGGGTTCGATCCCCGGCTGGGCAGATTGAGATTTTCTTAATTTGTCCAGGTCTGGCTGGTGGGAGGCTTCGGCCGTGGCTAGTTACCACCCTACCGGCAAAGACGTACCGCCAAGCGATTTAGCGTTCCGGTACGATGCCGTGTAGAAACCGAAAGGGGTGTGAATTTTCATCATCCTCCTAACAAGTTAGCCCGCTTCCATCATAGACTGCATCATCACTTACCATCAGGTGAGATTGTAGTCAAGGGCTAACTCAACCTTCAAGTGATAGTCCGCGTGGATATAGAACAGAATAGAGTAATTTTTATTTACACTCACATTACAAAGGATAATAATTTTGAGATTAATTTTGAGATATCCTCAAAAAAGCTGTTCAATACACATAAGAAAATTATTACTAATAAAATATTTTTCTTTAATTTCCCCATGTTTTAATAGGTTCTAACTCCGCCAAATAATCAATGTTCATCCGTTCTTGGATAAAAATAGTATAAATGATAACTAACCCGATCCTGATTTCATCATCATCATCATTCTTATCAGCCGATAGACGTCCACTGCTGGTCATAGGCCTCTTGCGTGAACCTCCAAGCACAACGGTTTTGAGCCGCTAGCATCCAGCGGCTCCCTGCAACCCGCTTGATAACCTCGATCGAGTCCAAATCCAGTTTTAGTTTGTTGTTATTCCTTATAACTTCCTTGGCTTAAAAACTATCCCTATTTTCACTATTCAGGAAACAAATCTAATACGAGTACCTAATATCTGCGCCTACTGTCAATATTGTTACCTAGGTAACAAACAAATCAACTAACTTTCACATTTACAATATTAACTATTATAATTATGCAGTTATTATTATCTAATACCTAAATATGATAAATTATTTGCAGTGTTCTAACAAATTATCGTGTCTAAACGAATGATTGATCCTCTAGGCCTAAACGTGATTGTATTAGTAGATGCATGTATGCCATCAATTAGATTGATGGCTATTAAACAGTGGTGTGCACAAGGTTATTAATTGGGGTAGGCACTATACGTAAAAAATTGTGCAAATTGAAGAATTTCGGAACTATCCTCAAGGTAGGTAGTGAAGTGACATATATGAAGTGCACCTCTGCTATTAACTGACACTAACTTACTCTTTATTTATTATTAGAAAATTATCAAAAAGGAACAAATTTAAAGAACTTCTAAGTGTATAAGATAATAAAGAAACTAGTCAATTACTAACAAGAATTAGTGTATTTTTAGTAGTAGTAGAGTTTTGTAAAAGCTCGTCCGAGAAAACACTACCGTTATGCTTATTTTAACCGATTCAAGAGGCAGCAATGTTCCAGTGTGGAGGGCATGCTGGTGTAATTCATCATCATCATCATATCAGTCGATGGACGTCCACTGCAGGACATAGGCCATTTGTAGGGACTTCCAAACATCACGATAATGAGTCACCTGCATCCAGCGAATCCTTGACCTGTGACTCGCTTGATGTCGTCAGTCCACCTGGTGGAGGGTCGACAAACACTGCGCTTACTAGTGCGGGGTCGCTATTCCAGCACTTTGACCCAGACCCAGACCCTAACGTACCATCGGCTCTTCGAACTATGTGCCCCGCCCATTGCCATTTCAGCTTCGTTGAGCTATGTCGGTGACTTTGGTTCTTCTGCGGATGTTTCTTTCTTTTTTATTATTTATTTCTAACTTGATAGCCCAGTGGGCTTATTTTATTGTTCAAAACAAAAAGTTTATTAAATACTTACTATATTATTGCATTTTACGATCATCTAACATGATTATTTCAACTAAATTAAGTAAATAACGGTTTTTCTTTAAATAATATTTCTATTTGCTACTACCACTACAATATTACTGTCACTTTACGTTTAATTAAGATACTTATGTAATTTCGTTGAAAACACGATGTTAGATGATTGCATGAACGAAACGATGAAAAACCTTGTAGTGACTTATTATTTGAATGGTACACCGAGATACATAATAACCCCAAAGAATTGCAGGTCTTTTGGTAACAATATACCTGTCAGTGAATAGTTCGTTTGTTAATGGATATAGAAGGGCATGTTGTTTAATAAAAACTAAACTTGCAAATTTGCCTTATTTATGCATGATACCTGCTGAATTATGTTACGGAACTGTTTTATATAGATTAACTTTATACATTCAATCTATATTAACCTGCATATTTTTTTTGGCTGAACAAAAAACTAGTCTAATAATAATTAGTTAGTCATAATCTGCTTGCCTACAGTGTTAATTGTATTATAATATACTTTTTATATGACAATTAAATAAATATTTACTTTTAATTTGAATAAGCTTCATTAGTATTCCATTAAATTGTATTTGTTTTAGACAGCAATGGGACGTAAAAATTATGAGTGGCGAGAAAAAAATATCCGGGTGACCTCCAGCCGGCCTTGCACCGGTGACTTTCTATCAAACTTTACCTACGCAGTAGGGTGACCATGGGTTATGAATTCTTACATGAAAGTTTAAAATAAACTAATACAAAAGCATTTAATCTGGTCATTTTGACGGCCTTCGTGACGCAGTAGTATCCCCGGCTGGGCCAATTGAGGTTTTCTTAGTTGGTCCAGGTCTGGTTGGTCCAGGTCGACAAAGACGTACCGTCAAGCGATTTAGCGTTCCGGTATGATATCGTGTAGAAACCGAAAGGAGTGTGGATTTCATCCTACTCCTAACAAGTTAGCCCGCTTCCACCTTTGATTGCATCATCAGTTACCATCAGGTGAGATTGTAGTTAAGGGCTAACTTGAAGAAAAATAAAAAGTCATTATGAACCGCCGTATTTGTCGTATCAATGATAAGGGGTCCTCGGACAATAGGGGCCCCTTACGTGTGAAAGCAAAAATTTGTAAAAAGTAATCTACAATATTACTTAATTTGGTGGTGCTTCCCGGGAAAATAAACGTAAAAACTGCAGAAATTACAAAAGCAAGTGTTGAAAGAGTTCCTCCTCGTGAGTCGTAATCCTCATGTGTGAGGGTCGTGACCACCTCCATCTCTGATCCTTGTCCTCAGGATGTTATGACATTTTTTCCCATCTCCAGCCGGAAGATATCACGCGAAGAGTGTAGTGAGTGTGAGTGTAGTGGACTCGAGTGTAGTGCGGACCTGGTTGGACCAACGCATCGGGCTGCGCCCCTGCGATGTTTTTCCTTCCACCTTGCCAGTAATAACTAATTTTAATTGTTGAAAGAGTTAGGATAGAGTAAATCAAAAACTAAAAAGTTTTTTGGGATTTGCCGTTCGTCTATTGGGCCCGCCTACTAACTTTAATACAGGGCCTTTCTAAGGCACGCTACACCACTGCCATGGTTTCTGATTTTTTACACTAAAGCTTAAAACAAACTATTATAAAAGCATTCTTCATGAATTGGCTGAATGTTATTAGCGGTAGGTTGACCATGGTTTATGAATTCCTTACAGGAAACTTTAAAAATATACCCCTAATTTAAAAGCATTAAATCTGATCATTAATAGCAATTGGTTATGAACCAGGACCCAGGGCCATGGGTTACGAATTTTTAGATGAAAGAGTACTAGCTGACGCTGCGTGGTTTTACCGGCGTGGTTCTCGTTCCCGTAGGAATATGGAGATATTATATATCCTATAGCCTTCCTCGATAAATGGGCTATCTAACACTGAAAGAATTTTTCGGATTCGAATCGGACCAGTAGTTCCTGAGATTAGCGCGTTCAATCAAACAAACAAACTCTTCAGTTTTATAATATTATTATAGACACTTGTAAGCCTAGCACAAAACAGAATAGCAATTGTTATTGTTGTGTAATACTTCGAATTGTTTGTAAGAATTGATGTTATTTCGTTGAGTGAACGTCTGCCCCGGCCACGTTAACTTTAAATTACTCGGAATTTGAATATTGTTTATTTTCATACTTTCCATTACACTTTCTCGACTGTGGGTACATTTTATAACTTCAGTTCAATATTATATTCGGTAGTAGAAGATTTTTTGTTACTTCTTTATGTCTACTGATAACAATTACTATTATCTATTCTGTGGTATTACATTCACTGTGAAATAAAACGAATTTTATTTAGGCTGTGGTAGAGACTTTCGACCAATTGTCGCTAATTTTGATCTAAAATAGTCGTCGGTGACATTGTAGACATTGTAGACAAAGACATTGTAGACATAGACATTGTAGAAAATTCCGAAGCTATTTTTATTTATTATATGCAAGGCAAGCCTCTACCATATTTCATCAATACCTACCAGATAGATGATGAGAAATAAACTAATTTTTATAAGATTTTGTTTTTATATTTCGTAGAATAAGTCAAATACATTATAATAATAGTTGTAGAGCCATGTTTTCAATTGTTATCGCTGTGATTCGTGTTGAAAGATGAGGTTGTACTATCATTAAAACCATAAAGTAAGGCGCGTTTTGAACCCTCGTAAATTTAATTTTAAGTTTTTGACTAATTATTATCACCATTATCTTATAATATTTAATACATGTCCTTTCGAAAGTTTTTGTAAACTAATCCTAATTTAATTAAATAAATATTGATTATTTGACTATTGACATGTCAGCACTGAGAACTTCTGATCAGCGGGTCTATTATGTATCTCGGTGTACCATTCAATTAATGAGTCACTACAACGTTTTTCATCGAATTTTCGTCTTTGTGATCATCTATATTATTATAGGTATTTCAACGAAATAACCTTGACTTCACCGTTTTACATCAAATCGTAATATTTTTCAGTTCCTACGATCATCTAACATGATTATTTAACGAAAATAATCATCAATCTTCCTACTTGCTACTGACACTTCTATATTATTTCAACTTTACGTAAAATAAATACTCATGTCATTTCATTAAAAAACGATGTTAGATGATCACAATTACGAAAATACCATGAAAAACGATGTAGTGACTCATTATTTGAATGGTACACCGAGTTCCATAATGACCCTGCAGGTTTATTAGATTGTTATTTTAATTGGCAGGTCTATAACAGCTGTCTTGAGGTTCTTGTTTTCTAAGTCGCTTAAGACGAATAGAAGAAACGACACATTTGAGTAAAACTCCTCCAAGTTTGTCGTACAGCGTCACTGTGTGTAAGTCACAAACGCCGGGTACAGACGGTCAGGTACTGTCTGCAGCGTGCGTCATTATTGGTGTTGTTTAAATACTTTTTAAGCGCGCTGCAGGCAGCGCTGTATTTGTGACCGTTTGTGGCCGGCGTTAGCTTACCTGTATCAGTGTTATGTTATTCACTGAACATTGGTCTTTAAGTGTCTGCACGTCAGAACCGCAAATATGCAAATTACAACACGTTACGCTACGTTACAACAGTGTCACATAAATTCGTGAGATTGAAATTGTTCTAAATGTAACATAGCTAAACACTACGTGACGTCTGACCACAGGCACTGTCTCATAACGAACACCTATTTTATACCTTACTGTATTGTGTTATAGTTGTTTTTTGAGTGCAAGTTTTTGAGATATATTTACACGAATTGTATTCACCATAATGCGGCTTTCCCACGAAATGTCAAAACTTGTTCAACTGTATTTATTAGGGCAGTAGGCGCCTGAGTGTATTGTGTGTGTCATGGAACGCATGCGATGTTATCGGGATTTTGGACATGCACAGATCTTTTTCAGTTATTGTATTCAAATTGTATGAATACGCCCTATCTGACGTTTGTGAAATCATATTAGTCAGAATTACGTTTGACAGGTCGCGTTAGTTGCACATACTTTAAAATGAATGTGATTATTTGGGTTGTTAAAAGTTAATGTTACTGAGCGCGTTAAGACTTGGTTTGGACCCTCGAACTCTTTCAAACTCAACAAAACACAGTCCAAATTCCATAATGCGTACCTTACTTATCTATGGTATTACCTTACTTAAATATGATACAAATTTTTAAACCTTTTTTTATTTTTTACAAGTTAGCCCTTGACTACAATCACACCTGATGGTAAGTGATGATGGAATCTAAGATAAGGAGTAGAATGAAAATCTACACCTCTTTCGGTTTCTACACGACATAGTACTACAGTTACATACATACTGTTATACTAATAAGTTCCTAAGCCTAAGGTTGTATGGACGAGATCGCTACTAAGCGATAAGGCCACTGTTATGAATTCTATTTCTTCTTAAAAGAGTATTAAATAAATAAATAGTACTGGAACGCGAAATCGCTCGGCGGTATGTCTTTGCCGGTAGGGTGGTAACTAGACACGACCAAAGCCTCCCACCAGCCTATATTATATAAGGAGGAATTGAAAGATTCTATTATAGATTAGAAAAAAATGTTCAATACTGACTATTTTTGCATGTTTCAAATTCAAGTAATAATAAATGTTTAATGTCACTGTGACTATGCATATCCGTGGTGTCATCATGGATCGAGGTAGATACTGAAAATAAATCAGCGCCGCATGGTCCAGCACTTTGCTAGGTTTATGCGGCACAATGCTGAGCAGTGAGCTGCTACCTTTTCAAGGTTGTGGCAAACATGACGGTGTGATTTTTATGTTTCAACTACTTTAGTTTTGATCTTCAATTGTTTAGGTGATTGAAGCATCAGACACAATATTGCTTAATTAGGCATTTTGGTATATGGCACAAATTTTTAAATAAATGTTTATTCTTTTTTGCCTTTCATTTCATTTCAGATCAGAGCTTCCATTAGTACTAGAGAAAAGTCCAATAACGCGTTGAACTCGTCAACATGCATAGGTGCATGTATCAGTAATTTCAAAGTAACAAAAGGAAAATTTGTGAAATATCAAGAAATTTAATTACCTACTTACTCGTAATATATAAATGATCTAGCAAAAATAGTTAAAATACATAAATCACAATAATGAGGGTGTTGATTGACTCGCCTTCACAACAGTTGCCTGTAGATTTATATGATACACAATAACTTGTTTATACCTGTACGTACTTAAGGCTTGGTTGCTGAAAATCATTACGCCTACCGCATACGGAAGCATTCAGGTTTCATACAATGTTGAGTCCCGCGTCTAATCAACGAAAGGATTGATGTTAGAAAGAATTCAGACGTTCTTAGTTTTACTAATGTAATATTAGTGAAACTAAGACTTTGACGGCCTCCGTGGCGCAGTGGTATGCGCGGTGGATTTAAAAGACGGAGGTCCTGGGTTCGATCCCCGGCTGGGCAGATTGAGATTTTCTTAATTTGTCCAGGTCTGGCTGGTGGGAGGCTTCGGCCGTGGCTAGTTACCCTACCCTACGGGCAAAGACGTACGGCCAAGCGATTTAGCATTCCGGTACGATGTCGTGTAGAAACCGAAAGGCGTGTGGATTTTCATCCTCCTCCTAACAAGTTAGCCCGCTTCCATCTTAGACTGTATCATCACTTACCATCAGGTGAGATTGTAGTCAAGGGCTAAGGAAAAAAAAAAAAGTGTCCTTTGTAATGTATGTACAATTTCGTAACATCTATGACTATTTACGCGGTGGTATAAAGATACAAATAATATTGCGAACCGATAACTCAGAGCGCCTTTTAATCCGATTATTTCAAGTAGTTTATTTAGAATTTATGGCGGGCGTAATTATGTACATTTTCACTTTAAATAACAGAGTGAGTGCCTAGTGGGAGTTTTCAATGTTTTCATACTGTTACTATCGCGTAACGTAAACGCAAATTTCTATGGAATTAAAACAGTTTTGCAGTAGTGTCAATAGATGGTGTTGTTCCATTCTTTAGAAATTCGCGTTTACGTTATCGTGATAGTAACAGTATCAAACCCCCACTAGGCCCTCTGTTTGCTTTTAAAAGTTAGAAGTGTCGTGGATACCACCACGGGCAAAATCGTGGGCGACAGCAAATATAATAAAGAATGTAATTTCCAAAAAGATATGTATTTCAAAGCTATGCCCCTGTACTAATCAAGTAATTAAATAAAACTTGTAATATATCACACTTAGGTACATAAATTATGAATGTATATGGTAACTACACAAGTTAATTAAACCCAAAAGAGTTGACAACCCTAATCAAACTCCGCAAGCGTTTAGTAATTGACCTAACGGTATTGATTGGACAGTGCAATCCATATTTTTATACTGGGCAGTGATCTATTGGACATGTCGCTCTAATTACCAGTAGGTAATGGATTAGGTATTACAAAGTAACAGTTCTCAGTCATTTAGTTCTTATTTTGGCAAATATTTTTATTCTATTCTTTACAAGTTAGCCCTTGACTACAATCTCACCTGCATGATGATGATGCAGTCTAAGATGGAAGCGGACTAACTTGCAGAACGCTAAATCGCTTGGCGGTACGTCTTATATCTTTGCCGGTAGGGTGGTAACTAGCCACGGCCGAAGCCTCCCACTAGCCAGACCTGAACCAATTAAGAAAATCTCAATCTGCCCAGTCGTGGATCGAACCCAGGACCTCCGTTTTGTATTACCACTGCGCCACGGAGGCCGTCAAATCATTAGGCCTACCGCACTAACTTACAATTTATGTACAAGTTCATAATCTTAATCCTAAATTATGGCTTGGCGAATTCGTTCGTAATACTTCCGATGGTCTGCGTAGGCTGGGAGGGGGGTAGCGATGCTCCGCGCGTTGGACTTCATACTCGCGCAGTCCTTCCCTCTGCCCCACGCGCACGACAACACACCCGCGCAATCCTTTCTTCCCTTCGCTCGCTTATCATGGGAGTGTTATCAACAAACTTTTAGTTTTATTTTAGCGCACAGGGTAATAGGTTGGGAACCCCTGGTCCAAGGTGTAGGTGACCGACCGCGTGACCTTTTGCCCTCGACCAAACCCTGGTCAACGAGTCGTTCCATGAAGTGTTCGTTACGGACCACATGCCAAATATTTGGGAATCCGTGTTTGCACAGTCGACAATAATCTCTCGCAAATCAAAGAACTTAACTCATTATCATCATCATCAACCCATATTCGACTCACTGCTGAGCTCGAGTCTCCTCTCAGAATGACAGGGGTTATGCGGATTGGCAGACTTCACATACGCAGAGAATTAAGTAAATTCTCTGGTATGCAGGTTTCCTCACGATGTTTTTCCTTCACCGTTTGAGACACGTGATATATTAAATTTCTTAAAATGCACACAACTGAAAAGTTGGAGGTACATGCCCCGGACCGGATTCGAACCCACCCCTTCCGGAATCGGAGGCAGAGGTCACATCCACTGGGCTATCACGGCTCTTCCGAGACTTACGAGAACTAAACTATCGAGGCAGAATATGTGATTTACACATGTTACAGTCAAAGTGCGTAACGAAAGTAGACTAAGGTCACGCGCACGCTTGACGGCCAAAAGCGGAAAGCCTACATACCGCGCCCAATACATCGCAAATCGAGTTCATGATTGAAAACACTCGAATAGTCAATGGTTTTGACCCTGTGTGTGATTGCAGTTGAAATGTTTAGCCCAAAGGCTCGTTAATTACTTATAGACGTGTGAACGCCTTCTTTAGCAGTCAATGGCTAGTTAGCCGTTTTTTGTTTAATTTATTTATGACTCATGTTAGAAGTATTGAACAAAAATATGACCATATTGTTTTTATTCAATAACACGTTTGATTGAGATATCACCTGGAGCCAAGTTATCTACAAACGTAAACTAAAAAATGAATGGGGATGACATTCGTTGTAGACCTATTAATCGGATATGTCATTTCGATCGACCCTGATTATCGATCCCGATTAGTGATTTTACCAATTTCGGGGCCCCAGGCAGAAGTAGAATGAGGCTTTGTGTTCTCTTTCTACGCGAGGCTAATTAATACATGTAAAATAGGTGCCTGTTTTAAAAAAAACGCTTAAGAATACTTGCAAATAAAAGTACCTCGCCTTTTGTACTATATGGACAGAATAAAAGGCTTTGATTTAAAAAAAAAAACTAGAGAGAAACCCAGGGTGATTCCCATACTCACCACTCTTCTAAGCCGCCCTTGCATCTAATATTGGATGATGATGCAGTCTTTAATAGTAATCCGGTAGAGTTTCAATTTCGTCCTTTGAAAGTATGGTTGGTAAGGAGCGACGACCAAAATTTACTGGAAAACAGAGTTCAATTTAAATTCAAATTCATTTATATCAGTCGGTTGAGCGAACTTTAAGACAACAAGACGAAGTTTCTGCTACCGTTTTGGAAAGCAGATTCTACTGAGATTACCTAACAAGAACTTGAATCAAATTTGGAAATTATAAATTTTGAATCAATCGAACCGAGTTTTCGAAAATGCAAATAAAAGCAGAACGTTGTCAATAACAAAAATCAGGTGAAGTCTATAAAAAAAATTATTTGATTTTACTTTTTTAAGAGATAGAGATTAATTAGAAACATTAAAAAAAACTTTTTTAAAAACATTTGACATAATATTTTTATTCAATCTAAAAATTTAGTCCACAGTCCAGCGACGGGGATCATCCCACGACCTCTCGGTTAGAAGTCCGGCACTTTTACCGTCGAGCCATTGAGACTTTACATTTTGAAGTCCAACTGAACAGTGAACAGTTTCACACTTCTATACAAGCTTTTAAAGATTAATTATTTTTTTAACACGCACTTACTTAAATGTAGAAACTTTTCTCATAGATTTAAGCGAAACGTTGCAATTAACATTCCAATAAAAACATGCGCCGATTTCATCAATCAGACCTACAGTTTCCGCCAGTGTTTCATGGATTTTTAATTAATGTTACTTAAAAAAATGTAAATAATTTAATGTATTTCAAAGTACGTTTTTTACGTTTAGATTATATTCTGCGGATATTACAACAGAATATATATACTAAGTATAATTAAATGATTCCACGTCTTTAAAATATGTATGCTAATTGGGGTGATACACAATTTATTATGTGTAAAATCCTTTACGCAATAGTCACTATAAAGGCCGTAGCTCATTAGACCCACCTGGGACCCGCACCGCCTCGTCGCTAGGCGTCCACTTGTCGTCGACAGGTGGACGCAGCGTTGCCAACTCACGGTTCACGCGAGGCAAGCATGTCTACAGCGATCTATCATCGAGTGTTTTGTACTTTATTTTTATATCAACATTGTTAAAAATGAAAAAAAATACTAATAAATAAATGAGAGACAAAAAAAACTTTATCTACTTATCTAATGTTGTACAAGTGTAAGTTTAAATCAGATAATAAAGCTGTAGGCGTAGCGCGAACAATAAATAATCTTTCACATGTTAACAGTGTTGGAGTCGATTTATCATTTTGTATTGTCACGGATACGGTGCGGCTCTATGGGGGAACGACCTTGGTCTGTTGTACTCTTTATACATACTGCACTGACTTACGAGCACAACTTGTCATCCAATTTGGCTTAAGAATAATTTTCTGACATATCTTATGTATATTTATTAATATGATTTAAATAGGTTTATGATTGATAGATTTATCTTTAGTTATCTACACTAATATTCATCTCATTCATTATCAGCTGATGGACGTCCACTGCTGGACGTAGGCCTCTTGCATGAACTTCCAAACAAAACGGTCTCGAGCCGCCAGCATCCAGCGGCTCCCTGCAACCCGCTTGATATCCTCGTTCCACCTAGTAATGGTCGACCAACACTACGCTTTCCGGTGCGGGGTAGCTATTCTAGCACCTTGGGACCCTGACGTCCATCGGCATATTATATTTATAAATTTCGCTAGATATTTTATATAAAATATACCCAGCTAATCTTGTAATCTATTTATTTCTTGTTGTAGATTATTTTTGTAAAATCGTTTATTGGCTGATAAGGTAAGGTATCTAGCAAAATAAATTATTAATTATTAGCTATTTATCTAGTATTGAAATGATGTCTGAGTCAGAGGCACCGACTTTGTTGGGATACATGTTGTGACGAAAATCATCCTCGTGTGTAGAATTTCTTATTTTTAAATTTATAATCGGATAAGGTAGCTTGGGCAATTTCAGATCATATCATTAGTTTATGACAGTCGGCTAAATAAAGAGGTTAAATTTTACACTTAGATACCTACCTACTCATTATTACGACACATCAAACTTGTGAATTTATTTGTTTTGCACTACATTCTATGAATGAATGTTTTAATCATTATTTGTATAGGCGAACCGATAGAAGAACTTGACTTTAGATGTCTCTTATAGGCTTTGACTATTTAGACTATGGACCTGTTTCGCACCCAAATTCACCAGCATAAAAGTCTGTCGTTTGTTTCATTAAATATATTCTGAGTCCATACGCTACACACAACTATAAATTTGACACGCAATACACACATGCGTAATTTTTACAGCTAACAAACATATCGCTTAGACTATCCACAGAATAAGAATATTCGATTACTTAATCGATTTTTTGGTGTTTCGTCAAAAGAATCGATTCTTTTTAGAAATTGTTTTTATTACAAATTTGATAAAATTAAGGTAGAAATACTTAAAATGCAACGTTACTCCATCTTTTACTAAACTACAGGTTTTTGGCGTTTTTTTATGCCATTCAACTACACAAACCGGCATTTTTAGGGAGCTCTTTACACGACGAAAATGATTACAACAATGAAACATCGATTCTATAGCAAACGCTTTTATAAACGCGTTAGATCATTAATTTTTGATCTTTGCCAGACGGGTAACGGTTAGCGAGGCAGGTTCTGATCTTTAATGGTCGAAGCTTATAGGGTACGCAGTATGTTGTAAACTCTAAGAACACTCCATCAAAACCTTGAGCCATTTAGTCGTTATTAATTTGGACCCATAAATACCATACCATCAATTTGTATAACAGTGTGTCGGAAATTATAAATAAGTACTACCTACGTAAATATTAGGCAAATATTTCACTTTCCAACCTTTCTTTTTATCAGAAGAAAGGCACAGAACAGAGATCCACAATAAAATCTAGAGATATCTGATAGTCAAATAGAATTGTTTTTTTTATTAACCAGAGAGTTATGGCTGCTGTTAAAATTACGAGCTATCCGGTAACTAGGAACTAGTATAAAAAAATGTCCCGCAGCGGGAGGGTTAATTTTTTTTATACAATTTTAATAGTGTTTTGTATTATATTTTGTTTTTGAAAAAAAAAACAAAAAATTAAAATAATTTAAAAAAGAACAAGACATAAATAAATAAGAGAAAAAATAGATAGATTTGATTTTAAGGAACCCTAAAATTGCATATGCGTATGATATATGAACACGTGCAGGTGTTAATACCGAATTATGCAAATTATAAGTTCCCAGTGTCATGTGGAGGGGCGGTTGTCAGTCAATTGCGCAATTCGATAATAGAAAATTTGAAAGTATAGGAAGTCGATTGCGACTAAGGTCACATGGACTTTTAGTTTGAACATTAACAGCACAAGTGCTATAGTTTCGAAGTCGTGGGCAATAACTAAGAGTTTAGTACTCTATAAATCAGTAGAATTCGCTACAAATTTCATTTGATAAAATATTCGTTTTGAGATTCGCTGAAAATTTTGTTACGGTTTTTAATTTCTTTTACGTGTTTTTGCACGAAAATATTATAATGGGGATGATGACTAGGTTTGAATATATTGATTTTTATGATACATTCGGGTAAATAGGGTCAATGTTAACTAATTTATATATAAAAAATATAAAATTTCAAAATCTATTAAAAATCTTTTATCGTAATTAGATGAAAATTCATACAGTTTTAGCTTCCTTACATTAAATGTGACATTTTTAAATATTGGAGCTATAAACATAAACGCACAAATAACAAAGATATAAGTATAAGATATAAGTTTTGTTTGAACGCACATACAAATCTAACGATCATTACATTACCTACGACATCATTATATCGTGCCATTTTGTATGAGACGTTTTTCAGGGATCCGCGGCAACACCGCTAATCTGACCCTTTAAATCCCTTAAGCTCCGATAGTAATGATCGCAGATATACCCTGTTCCTTTTACAAAATTGCTTTACTATTAGCATACTCTTAATTTATATACAATTTAAAAAAACTGTCATCATCCCTAATTACAAATGTGAACCAAAATGTACAGTGATGTCAACTTCATCATCATAATTACCAGCCAATGGACTACATAGATCTCTTGAAAGGACCTTCCAAGACCAAGATCTTGAGCTCGATGCGACCAGAGGCTCCCGTTACGCGCTTCATGTCAGGGGTCCACTAATATTCTGCTTTCTGGTACCTACGCGGTCACCGTACCAAAACCTTGGGACCCCAACTACCATTGGATCTTAGAACCGTATAGGTTTTTTAATTATATTTGTTTTTTCAGGACAGATATGCAGAATGGCAGGTTGATATATTCTAACTGAGTGCTTTGATAATAACGCAATGACAAAGAAGAAGAAGAACTAAGATAAATATAACATTTTGATTATACTATATAAGGTATAAAATATTTTACACTACAAACCTGTAAGCTGATTTCTTCATATAAATATGCATCCATTTTCACGTCTATCTTTTTATTTTGGTAATATAGCATTTCGTCCTCCAAGGTATAGGTAATCGATCGATGTATTAAAACTCATCAAAATTGGCTCGGCAGTTTAGCGTTACAAACATACAACGCATTTCACATTTTAATATCTACAGATGTCTAGTTGCAACTCAAAGCTTTCAAATGTGCAAACTTGTAAACTAAATTGAACAGAAAATAAATTTCTGCTTCTTAGATCACAAGGTTAATATTTAAATTAAGTTACTGTGGTAAGTCGTTCGTTGAATGAAAGTAAACTAGTCGCAGTCAAATATTTTGTTCAATTTAAATAATAATTTAAATAAACTTTTGGACGAAGTTTGCCATTCCAGTTCGCGTATTTGGTCGAGCAAAATAAAATAAAACGTTGCACTAATTTATCTAGCGTCAAGTCAATTAAAAGGTGTCTTGGAAAAATTCAACTGTTAATACTTTCATTACTACCCACACAATCTAAAGACAAATAAAAAAACCGGCCAAGTGCGTGTCGGGCAACGCGCAGTGTAGAGTTCCGTAGATTAAGTTAGCACTTTAACCCCTTGTGTAATGCACAAAAATACCGATAACGATATGAGATAGACGATACAAAATTCATCCTCAATTTGCATGAAGGGTGCTATTATTAAAAAGTAATTAATAGTCGCTGCGCTAAGCCGCGGACGGACGGAAGGACGGACAGACAGACAAATGGACATGGCTATCAGATAAATTTGCTCATTCGCATAATAAGTACTTCATTTAAGTTTGTACATTCTTGTGATTTTATTCTTTGTACGATAATTTACGAAATAAATAAATTTATTTAATTTGCGATTTGCCCTTTGTGTCGGATAGCTTGATCCCTTTGTCTTTGTCATAAAACAGACTTCTACACTACGAATGTACGGTCTCCGTGGCGCAGTGGTATGCGCGGTGGATTTACAAAACGGAGGTCCTGGGTTCGATCCCCGGCTGGGCAGATTGAGATTTTTTTAATTAGTCTAGGTCTGGCTGGTGGGAGGGTTCGGCCGTGGCTAGTTACCATCCTACTACTACTACCACTACCACCCTACTAGATTTAGCGTTCCAGTACGATGCCGTGTAGAAACCAAAAGGGGTGCGGACTTTCATCCTCCTCCTAACAAGTTAGCCCGCTTCCATCTTAGACTGCATCATCACTTACAATCAGGTAAGATTGTAGTCAAGGGCTAACTTGTAAAGAATAAAAAAAAATATATATATATACATATAGTGACAAAACTTACACTTAGACTCCGGCGCTTATCAACACGCTGGTGAAACCGACCTTAAATCTTTACTGTGATTGACTTATTTCGTACATCAATGACCGCTATGCGATCCATCAGAACTGAACAGAATAATTCTAAACGTGTCGGCTGTTTGTTTCAAGTTATAGAACGTAAACATTAAAGTCATTGAAATGCAACTCTCGCTGCAAAAGCTTTTAATACGTAATGTAATAAGAATATTTATTACAAGAAAGTGGCTTGTTTGCGGTGCGAACTTATTATTCTGTAACATCATGTAATATGTAAATACTAACTTGACGTTACGATGACGACTAATCGTTGTCGTATCGTATCGCATAATTGTTTTTTATTTGAAGAACTAAACTGAACTGAATTAAAATTGAACTGAAATAGTTTCACAACAACTACACTACACGGTTTTCCCATTACCGTAGACGATAATACGATAAATATATTATTATATACGATAAGTTATTACTTGCTGATAAATTTATATTTTTAAATTGTTGGTAAAAGATTTTTTTTCGGAGCAGTAGTTTCGGAGTCTAATGAACGGAAACGAAAATTTAAATCTCACCTATTTATAATACCTATTAGTTTAGTGTTTATTTTTATTGTAACTCATGAACGAGTTTTATATTTTTTATTTTATTTATTATTCTACAAAAAAACATATTTAAATTAAGCCTAACCATAGTGCAATACAAACCACAGTTGGTTTTACTGTGCACTGGTTATTATTACATAATACAATATTTAAGAAAAAATTAAATAACAAACAAAAAGAGAATAAAAACAAAGAACAATCATTAGCGGGTAGTTGAATAAATATCATAATTATAGTGTGAGTGAACCGCTGCTGCGATGCTACACAGGCTGTCCCAAAAAGTATTCCTTTCATTTCCGCTTATGTACGTTCGTAAATATATTCGTATCTTTTAACCATTTGACTCCTAGATGGACGACCGGTCGCCCATAGTATCCGTTACGTGACATGTAAAAAAATATAAAGTAAACTAAGGGCAATCGGCGAGCACAGTATCATGCTCCGCCCGATAGAGGAATGTAAAGATTTTTTATATGGCTCAAAACGGTAGATTAAAACCGCATTCCCTGACTGTCGGCTTCTTCAACGCAGACGGGCTTTTCGATAAAATACTCGCGGGCAACACCGTGTCCGGAAACTCGTTAAAGATTGAACAATATATTCCAGAATTTGCTGGCATATATAATCATATTATATAATGTATGAGTTTACGCCAAAAATCGTCAGGTAGTCGTTCCAATAATCGCATGCACTAAAAATATATGTTTGGCGTATCGATTATAATATTATAATACCCTCCAATTTGCAAAATATCTTCAATGTACTGAATTTTACCTGTTAAGGTTGTAAAGATTGTATATTAAGTAGTAAACTCCAAAAACGTCCGCCGTTGCAATAATCGCATGCACTAAAAACAACAAGCCACAGATGCATGTGGAGAAGTGACATCAGATCACGTGTGAGCTGGTAATTTCTAATCAATAGATCGTGATCAAAATTCAGATGGCAAACGAAAGTGGCGGATCTAGATACCAGACGCGGTCGTTATACAAATTGATCTAATTCAAATCGTAGGCGTATTATTGACATCGCGGGTAGAATACTAAATTAGATCCAGACATATAAACTGTATATACTGCATTTACTTTTCATAAAAACGACTGACAAAAGTTCTTCCCAATTTTAAGCAACTATTTTAGCCCGGGATCAGAAATATTTATATATAGATTTATAAATTCTTGATCATGGTAGCTAACTGGGTTACTATTTGGTACTATTTTGTTTTTCTTGAGTAATAAAGTGATTTTATTTATTATTATTATTACTTCTCATTTATTTGTTTCGCCTTTTTATTTAATTTTTATTAACAAATTTATAAATACAAAATATACAAAACACTATTAAAAGCTTATAAAAAAAAATTAACCCTCCCGCTGCGGGACATTTGAGTGCACAAGCAACCGATGGTCAGGGCTCCAGAGTGAGGATCCTCCTCACAATATGCGCGGTCTCAAGAATCACTGCCTTCTGTATCCGGCTTTTGATCCAACAGTCAAGTGAAAGCTTCTTAAGGTGTTGGTCGAAGCTTTTCGCTATAAGACCATTGACTGAAACAACTGTCAGAACAATAATAGTTGACTCAACATTCCACATGAGGTAATCTCGTGCGCAAGGTCCAAGTATTTTGATACTTTTTCCTTTTCGGCTTTAACCAGATCATCTCATTACCTAATTACAGTGCAACCTTAATATAACGTACCTCAATATAACGACTTCCTCGATTTAACAAATTTTTCGTAATCCCCTTGAATTGTCCATAAGAGTCAATATAAAATATACCTTTACATTGCGAACATTCTTTGCGTACAACCTCTTTATAACGAATTTTCAACTATCAAGAAAAAGTATTCATACCTCTAATTAACGAATTTTGCCAACCCAAAACCTTTATATAAAGTTTCTACCAATAATATAACTCTTAATCTTATAATGTGATTCATGTCTCGACATGTTTCGAAACGCTTTTGTTTGTAAAGTAACTTGTAAAGTTGCTGACATCGTCACATCTGTGTTGCCAGTTACTGATGCAGAAGCGGATGAAGACGAGGAAGAAGAGGGTGAAATTGATGAGCATAACTTCACAATAAAAGATGCTTATAATGCTTTGAATACAATAAAATCTGTATTTCTCAAAAAGGGAGGTTTGTGTGACGATGTAGTGAAATCCATCACGAAATTAGATTGCGCTTTGGATGTCATAACTCATACCGGTGGTAAACAGACAACTATCAATGACTTTTTTTCTAATAAATGAAAAAAATTGAGATTAAGCTACTATGTATAACCACTTGTTAATTCTTTTTGATTATTAATGTAAGAAAAAAAATTTATTATTGTTTTTAAATACATAGCAAATACATTATAGTAATTTGATAAAAATGTGTTATCATTTATTAGTAGAAGTTGTTCGCTATAACAAGATAAGTACGTAATATTGAGGTGAATAAAACTATTCTTTTACCTCTTTATAACGAATTTTAGACCAATCTAACCTCAACATAACAAACCTCAGTTCAACGAATTACTTGATATTACGAATATTTTCTTGTTCCCCTCCGATTTGTTATATCGAGGTTGCACTGTATTATGATTATAATATATTAATTAACTTAATATGTCAATTAGTTATGGTCAAAACGACAATGACCTTTCGACATGGAATACTCGCAAAAATATAATACTATTTAATTAAGCCGCTTAAGCTTGATAAATTTTGACTATAGACTATAGAGCTTAGCCAATAAGTAATAGTAGTTTACTGTCAAGTTTTGTCTAAGTGTGACCTTAAAACTTAATTTATCTGTCGTCTTAATAACTCTACACTCTTAATAATTACGATTTATGCAACATAAAATGTGTCATGCGTTTGTAATCGGAATAAATAAATTTAATTGCTTTTTTTCAAAATCAAAACAGAACATTGATTAGACGACTGTGATTTAGTTTTCTTTTTGGTTTTGAATTCAATTATAAATGCTTCTTACGAATTTTTAGTGCGATATCGTTTGATGTTACGAGGTAGTTTTACAAGGTTGCTAAATCGTTTGATGGTAAGTAATACCCTACACTTTTCGTTTGAGTAGTGGGTACGAAGTGTACAAGTATAGGGTTTAGAATATAAGACTAGGATTCACGCAGTGATTTGGTAGAGTTAGTATTAGGTAGGGATTGATAAAGTTAAATAACTTCTGAGCCACCTGCATCCAGCGAATCAATGCGACTCCCTTGATGTCGTCAGCCCACCTGGTGCGGGGTCGACCGTCACTGCGCTTACTAGTGCGGGGTCGCCATTCCAGCACTTTGAGACCCCACCGTTTATCGGCTCTTCGA
Organism: Bicyclus anynana; assembly: GCF_947172395.1. NCBI lineage: Eukaryota > Metazoa > Arthropoda > Insecta > Lepidoptera > Nymphalidae > Bicyclus > Bicyclus anynana. The sequence goes on from NC_069087.1 coordinate 13,847,043, forward strand.
ACTATGTGCCCCGCCGATTGCCACTTCAGCTTCGCAACTCGTTGAGCTATGTCGGTGACTTTGGTTCATCTGCGGATCTCCTCATTTCTGATTCGATCACGCAGAGATACTTCTAACATAGCTCGTTCCATCGCCCGCTGTGTAACTCTGCGCCTTCTTATGAGGCCCATAGTTAGCGTTTATTTAATAGAGTAAAATTATATGGCATAATTCATAATGGTCCGAGTGGATAACAAAACAATGCAAGTACATTAACATAACAAATATCGAAACTATTTCAAATAATTAAACCCATTTACGTGTTTAATTTGTGCAGCAGTTGTTACTATAATAAACGAACTCGATTCACTAACGATGATTTGCATTAGTCCGTGAATAGCCAGATATTTAGCTGATTGGAAGCTTTGTTAGCGGTACCCATTATTGCATACTCGGCAAACATAAAAGGCTAGTCAGTTAGAGATTTTCTATCACACAATGCATTACAATCAAATAATAATGAAGTGGTATTAGTAAAATTAACAAATTAAAACTACCGTCGTTTTTTATGCTTTTCAAAAGCGGTTGGCAAATTGAATTATTTGTTAGATTCCTATCTTGCATTACGCTCGAAATGTACACAAAGGCGACTGTTAATATTGTAAAATAGAGTTGTTAAAATTATACTTACTTTTTAACCTTTTTAACCAATTTGTAAATGGTTTTATTAATTGAGTAATTTGATTTAAAGTTTTAAACGAGCGGAAGCGAAAGAAAGCCTCTGGTTGAAATTGTCGGAGATAATTTTAATTATTCGATTAAGTTCAGATTAAAAATACCCAACACTTTTCACCTTCAAATAAATATATACCTAAATGACGATATTCGAAATTTCTCAGTGATCTTACTCACTATTAAAAACTTGATCAGTGAAAACAGTAATCAAATTGGCTCAGCCTTTCTTCAGTTTAGCGTACAAAAATATAAACATACAAAAAATCTAAAAAATAAATTTACTATGTATTCAATACTTAAATAAATCGTAATAAATCTTTTAACTTTTAATGTAGGCACAGATACGATTAGTTGACGCTTTTATTATTTGTATGGAGACGGTATGACTTATAGATAACCCACGTACAGATTTTTTAATCCAAATAAATAAAAAAAAATTGAAAGTTGTTTGAAACTTTTTTTACAGCAGGTAATTCTATATGTACCCAGAACCAACGATATCCGCGTGGAAGTAATAAAAAAAACCTAAGGCGACTGTCAGTTTAATAAAATGACGACGTTACGTAACAACTTAACATTAAATGACAGTGCATGTTTGCGAATGCGACATTTTTATTGCTGCGGTTTTCCGCAAGTGCAGCGAGATGTGTCTTGTAACTTTACTCTCTTTATCTTACCGTTCTATGAATTCACCGTGCGGGTGCCGGGACATCGTGTGGTAGAGAGCTCCTAGCAGAGTCCCGGACTTGCAATCAATGGGCGTAGGATTAAGGACGTTCTTAAGCATTACATATAATTTAACGAATTCATATCGGATGAGTACCCGTTATGCTATTATTTCTCTTAATATTTATCCCCAGCAAACGCCTCGCGGTTTCACCCGCGTAGTTTTCGTTTCGTTTTTAAAACTCCACACACTTTACCTTTCTAGATTATTAGTTTAGATTACTCACAAACTATACCTATTCATAATATTATATACACTTAATATTAGTGCCCCTAACTACCGGTCTAACTTGTTAGGAGGAGTATGAAAATCCACACCCCTTTCGGTTTCTACACAACATCGTACCTGTACGCTTTTGTTGGTAGGGTGGTAACTAGTTACAGCCGAAACCTCCTATCAGTTAAAATAGACTAATAATAAAAATTACCTACTTTAGGTCTAATGTTTCGTTAAAACCATTCGCAAGAGCATTTCTCGTTATCACGTTCCGTGTTGCATGATTCATTAGCCCAGCGCCGATTGGGGTAGCGCAGAATATTTGACAAGTGAGTCAGAATTTAATTGGCAGGGGGTCGGGAGAAATGTGACTGGCAAACTTAATCAGCTTCCGTTTTATAATGCTGTGGATGGATGGATTTATCTATCAACATTTTATATTCTATTCACTTTAATCCTATTTATTAATCATAATCGTTATTATTATTCATTATCATCATCATGTCCTCGGTCCACTTAGTGAGGTTTCGACCAACTGCGCTTTCTGGAATAAAACTAAACTAAAAAATTAATATAGTTAAAGTTACTACCTTAGTAAAGCCGAATCCAACTCGGCTGGGCTACATTCAAACAATCAAGACAAAAGTCTTCGAACAGTGCGTGTTGCCAGTGATGACCTATGGTTCCGAGACTTGGTCGCTAACTATGGGCCTCATAAGAAGACTCAGAGTCACACAGCGGGCGATGGAACGAGTTATGTTAGGAGTATCTCTGCGTGATCGAATCAGAAATGAGGAGATCCGCAGAAGAACCAAAGTCACCGACATAGGTCAACGAGTTGCAAAGCTGAAGTGGCAATGGGTGGGGCACATAGTTCGAAGAGCCGATGGACGTTGGGGTCCCAAACTGCTGGAATGGCGACCCCACATTAGTAAGCGCAGTGTTGGCCGACCCCCCACCAGGTGGACGACGACATCAAGCGAGTCGCAGGGATTTGCTGGATGCAGGTGGCTCAGTATCGTGATGTTTGGCAGTCCCTACAAAAGGCCTATGTCCTGCAGTGGACGTCCATCGGCTGATATGATGATGATGATGATGATGATGAAAAAATTAAACACTACGATTATTAGGATGATTAATAAAATTTAAGGAAAGGAGCTAGCAATTGGTGGTCAGGGTGCGAAAACCTCACAATACACGTAATTTCAAGGATCATTGCCCTCAGCATTTCAGCATTCGTCCCTTGATCTAACAGCCAAGCGAAAGCATTTTATGGTGTCGGTCTTACTAGCTAGCTTGAGACCTAAGGAAACAACTATCGGAACAATAACTGTTGACTCAACATTCCAGTTTCCACATGGCGGTAATATCATGAGCAAGGTACCCTTATTTCGATAATATTTTTTCCATTTCAGGTTTTACCAGATTATTATCATACATCATACAATATAAAATAGATTTTTTATTTACCTACCAAAAAAAATGGTAATTCTTTAAGAGTATTTTAGCTCAGCAGAAATTTTAGAAATCTAATTTCTCATAAAATATCACATAAATAAGTCTAATCTGAACAATAGCTAACAGGATATCTAGAATCTAATATTGCATTACTAATAATGATTTGTATTATCGTGACTTGAATTGTGAAAAATTATGTATTAATCGGATTAGTATTAGATTCCAATATACCACGATACCTGGTTTCGTAAGAGAAAATTACTTAATAACTAGAAATTTCTCTCAGATTTGATTTGCGTTGTTACTGGCCAGTAGTAATATTGTATGCAGAATCAAGCATGTTTTGTATTACAAAATATGCTTAGGTATATTAAAAAAAAAATCTTATATTAAAAAAATAACCTTTTATACTTACTAGCGGACGACCGCGAAAGACAGACAGACAGACAGCCAAGAATTTTAAAAAAAGGTTTATTATGTTTTAGTATAGTGTAAACTGTATACTGTAAGCACTTGAAAGAACAGTCATTTTGAAATCACTGCAATTTTATTTACCATATGTAGTATTGATATTATTATAGTCTATCATTTTGTAGGGTTCCGTAGTCCACGAGGAATTCTTATAGTTTCGCTATGTCTGTCTGTCTCAAGTCAATCTTAAAAAAAATATTATTATATCGTCAGGATCGTAAAGGACGTTTTTTGGGCGTCTAGATCTACAATCAGCGTTGGTATCGGGGATGATCTACTACAAGCGTGGCATGGGACCGCAATGCATTACTTCATGCCAACTACAACAATGTACTCGTACTTAGTTATTGTAATTTTACGCCCTGGTTAGATGCTTAAGATTATGGACACTAAATAATAACCTAAAGAAATAAATTTTTCGCTGTATTATGTCCGCATTTTGATTTTTTACAGCTCCGAGAAATTTCCGTCCAAAGTCCAAACTCTTGACAGACGTACATATAGTAATAATCTATTAACGGTTATGTTTTTTCTTTTGTGATACGGAACCCCAAAAAGGTGGTCACTATTTAAAAACCTAGATTTATTAAAAGCACTCTAGCTTATACGAACTAGGCAACACGAATTCTAAGTGAAATACGACTTAATTGCATTCCTGAATGTACTAGTTATATTGCTTTTTACAATCGTGTAAAAGTATCTAGATATTTTACAATATTATCTAGCCTATTGAATAGGCTGAATATAATTCTAAATTAAAAATAACTTTATTATCTAGACCGCATTGTGATATTTTTAATGGAGATAATTATATTAGATACGGTACGAAAATATAATGTCTGAAAATATTATTTTTTGATTTTATCCTATTTCATTTGTGAGCGTTATTTACAACTTGAACTGAGAATGTTTAGACAGGTATTTAGAAGGTGATTAATTACATTAATAGCTTTATATTGTATCTACTAGCGGACGCCCGCGACTTCGTCCGCATGGAATTCAGTTTTTCATAAATCCCGCGGGAACCATGGATTTTTCCGGGTTAAAAAGAAGTTATGTGTTAATCCAGAGTAAAATAAATTTTCATTCCAAATTTCAACCAAATAGTAGTAGCGTTAAAGAGTAACAAACATCTAAACAAACATCCATACAAACTTTCGCGTTTATAATAATAGTAGGATTTATGAACACCTGATATAATTAACAGTTAAAAAATATAGGATAAACCATTAATAAAACTTATTATGTATGGCGTTTACAATATTACATAAAAAAGTTATTTTTAATTGTTTATTGTAAACGGTAAAAAGTGTAAAATAAATTTATTTTTATCAAATTCCAAAAATAATGTTGTTATTTTCAGCCATAACAAGATAACGTGGTTAATTACTCTCTTATTATCAGTAACAATTATTTTAATTAATGCAAATGTCATCATAAATTTAAACAAATTATTCCGTACTGGATATATTTCCGAAATACATTAATGAAAATTCATTTATGGCTTAAATTAACGTAGGAAATAACTTATTTGGAATACTTTAATGAATTTATATATGAATAAGTCAATAGATTGGTAACTCGTTAAGAGTGTAACTTTGAAAACACCGCAATCGCCAAATAGCCAACGATATTGTATACTAGAGATAGGGCACTAGCGCATCAAAACTGAAGCGGAAAATGTGCATAATAATTGTCTTAATTTCAATTGGTCGCTTACTCGTATTAAACAACGTAAGTTTCCAATAATTGTGTTGATTGTAGTTGATACGGTAGAAACCTCTGAATTTGACAGAACATTGTATGACAATGAATGCATAATAATTAATTATGGAGAATATCATTATCATAAGACTTACTACCGTGAGTCGATGACTCGATTACTATTAAAATATGTTAATAATAATGACCTGCATCGCCGAGGCACGAGGATGTATTGTAACACCGAAGATTTTATAATAGAGATATGTCACTAGTGCGTCAAAAGGCGAACAAAAGCGGCTAATTGACTGCATTTCATTAAGTCGCATAGTAAAAAATTAAAGTTATTTAAACAAATAATACCTAAATATTGTCTACAATGTCGAATTGTGTGGTCAGGAAGTGTAAAAACTGTATATACCTACATAAATGTAAGTAAGCACAAAATTATGCATGTGTGCGTTCAGTGGAGTAGCTAAAGTCGGACACATTTTGCGGTGATTTTGTAGGCACGTAACACGTCTATGCTATAAAATATCTTTGCAAATGGCTGAATAAAATACGTGTAGATAAACATTACGTTAACACGCCACATATTTCTGTCCTTAACAAGATCAGACTTAATTTTACGAGTGTTTTGACATATTAATTAATTATTTATACCTACTACCTACCTACTTGTAACTGTGTCCACTTAACGGTTTCCAAATATTTCGCATAAAAGTTCAAGCAGGAAACTAGTCCAAAGTGTACATAAAACATTTAGTAGGACAGATCTAGAGGTGTTCCAATTTATCTTCGGATGTTGATATGGGTACCTACCAGCGGAGAAGAGTCCATAATACAAGCGGATTCTCGCCGGGTTACCTTTTAAAAATCCAAATACATATTATGTAATGCAATTAATATAAATGTATGGACTATGGATGTATTATAATAATTATAATCTTGTCTTTACTTACATTAAATATGTATGTATTAAATATGTCAGTAGCTGAGACTGAAATCTTCTCGTAGGTAACCTGTTCATGTATTTTTTAATCTGAATGTGTTTTGACTGATATGCGTCTGTAAAAATCGTGAGTTTATAAAAGGTAACCCGATAGAAATTGAGTTATTAGTAACCATCGCCCCTGGTATGTAAGTAAGTGTAGTTTTTACACTTCCTGAACACAATAATCGACATTGAAGACAAAATTTTGGTATATGCAGCGTTTGTATGCGACTAAATGAAATTAAAACAATTAGCCACTTTTGTTCGGCTTACTTTCGACGCGCTAGTGATATATCTAACAGTAAAAAATCTTTGGTAATTAAAGTAAATCAATGTAAGTAATGTGAAATGATTACGGTAGTCTATCTAAGGTAAAAATGCATTCTTTTTTATGGCGGAAATTGTACGTACCTCCACATAAATTTTTATTACTACCTACACGGACTAAAGTGCATAATCTTGATTGCGCTTATCACGATAGTCCTTGGTCTAATTACGGAAAACAATTGAAAGTATTGTTTATAGGCGTATAACGATTAATGATTAAAACTATCATAGTTTGCATTCAGTGATCATGGTGAGAGCCGTGGTAGCCCAGTGAATATGACCTCTGCCTCCGATTTCCGAGGGTGTGGGTTCGAATCCGGTTTACTACTACAACTTTTCAGTTGTATGCATTTTAAGAAATTAAATATGACGTGTCTCAATCGGTGAAGGAAAACAATATGGACGATATGGAGGTATTATTTGTTTAAATAACGTTCATTGCTGACCACAAATAACATTGAGTTGTGTATAAATTTCCTCTTTTGAGCGCCTCATTTTTCATGCGCGTAGTAACACATCTAACAGTATTTTACATCATTGCATGCTACAACTTTATTGGCTACAAATTCTTTAGCCATCAAACTGTTACCGTTATGTAAGGCTGGCCATTAAAACACCATGATCGTCGTTAGCAACCCATATTCGGCTCACTGCTGAGCTCGAGTCTCCTCTCAGAATGAGAGGGGTTAGGCCAATAGTCCAAAATGCGGATTGGCAGACTTCACACACACAGAGAATTAAGAAAATTCTCTGGTAAGCAGGCTTCCTCACGATGTTTTCCTTCACCGTTTGAGACACGTGATATTTAATTTTTTAAAATGCACACAACTGAAAAGTTGGAGGTGCATACCCCGGACCGGATTCGAACCCACACCCTCCGGAATCGGAGGCAGAGGTCATGTCCACTGGGCTATCACGGCTCTCGTTAATTATAAGATATAACTTTAAATAAATATACGTAGATGAAAACTATGTTCACATTCTTTTAAATAAAGTGGGGAGTGCTCTCGAAAAGTTTGCCGCAAAATCACTTTCATGCCCTATAGCAATATTTATGCTGATTTTTAGGGTTCTGTTGTCTAACAGCCAAGCGAAAAGGTGTTGGTCGAGGCTTGTCGCCATAAGACCATTTATTGCAACTACTATTGTATACAATAACAGTTGACTTAACATCTCATATGTCAGTAATCTGGCGAGTAAGATAGTTTAATAAAGTAAAGCAATGATAATACCCTACATAATATTATAAGCTGTCACTATTCGTCTGTTTTTGTGGATCATCTTGTAAATAGCATATTTGAAGATATATTTAATTAAGTAAAAATAAATAATAATCCTCCATAAAAGGAAATAACTACTATTTCCTTATAAGTCCAATAATGTGATATCCTGTTTTATGTCATCCTGTGTCTTACTTTGTGTCATCATTACTGACCATAAAGTATTACTGAGACGGGCAGCGTGACGTCAGGAATGTGTATTCAGCAATGAAAATCTTCGTATAGTTCCAACAAAGTGTATTATCACCAACAAAGATCGCGCTCGACTGACTACCAGACGACAAAATAATTACCGACTATAACTCAAACAGTTTTACAATTCAAAAATGGTTTCTGTATCTTACAGCTACTTTTTAATTATACAGTTTTACGGCTTAGTCTAACATTATGAAATTAATATCATTATAATATTTAAATTAATTATAAAATGTAAATAGTTTACTTTAATCCGAGTTTAAATAATAAAGCTAAAGATAGAATCTTTAGGTTTAGTCAAATCAGTATCTTATAAACGAAAAACTGTAATTATGACATTGAAGAATTATTATCAGCAAAAAACAGACAATGTTTATAACAACATATAGATAGTTTAGTATATTTATAGTTTGTTAGATGGAACTCGTAGGCCCTCGTAACAAAAGCGCTTAAGCCAGGTGGTACTAACTAAGAAAGGATGGCATTTAGCAATGAGGTTACAGTGAAAATTATTTACCTACAGAACCCTTAAGAGTTCTGCCACGCGCTTGACACGGTATTTAATCAATCAAAGAGAACGTTACCTACTGTATTGCGTGATATGACATTGGTTCCGGCGTTTGCGCAACTCTAACTACCAGATACGTTGTAAGTAGCTCATTTGTCTGTATCAACACTGCATGGGAATATTTGTGGGTAACTGGGTGCAATGTCGCTAATTACTGTTTTTGTGTGCATATTTTCAATTACCAGTAAATCATTGTGTTTAAAGTTTTAGGTTAATAGGTTTCCTAGAGTGGAGTTGTAAGCAAATGTAACGGTAACAAATGAATAATTTAAGAACCGTAATCATTAATTAATAAATAGGTATTCCTGTGGGTTTTTTTTATTCTTTACAAGTTAGCCCTTGACTACAATCTCACCTGATGGTAAGTGATGATGCAGTCTAAGATGGAAGCGGGCTAACTTGTTAGGAGGAGGATGAAATCCACACCCCTTCTTGGTTTCTACACGACATCGAACCGGAACGCTATATCGCTTGGCGGTACGTCTTTGCCGGTAGGGTGGTAACTAGCCACGGCCGAAGCCTCCCACCAGCCAGACCTGGACCAATTAAGAAAATCTCAATTGACCCAGCTGGGAATCGAACCCAGAACCTCCGTCTTGTAAATCCACCGCGCATACCACTGCGCCACGGAGGTCGACAAAAGGTCGGAGGTTTTAGGTACTTATAAGTCAAACAGAAAATAGTACGTGGATTACAAAATAAACTTTGTACATAATATAGCCGATAGTTTAGAAGTTAAGTGTAAGTTTAGCCTTACACTTCTTCTTTAGATATAGCTCGACTCTATTTATTAGCCGAGTTCAAAAAAGGGGGAGGTTCTCAATACGACTTGTTTTTTATTTGATTTTTTTTTATTTTCTATTTTATGTTTGTTACCGCATAACTTCGTCATCAATTTTGGAATTGAATTTTCATGAAAATCGGTTCAGTAATTTTGTGTTACAATGAAAATAACGAAATTGCAAATGAAAATACAATTTCCCGATTAAACTATAAACTTTTAGGATTTAAAGGCAGTTCTTTCCCGTGGCTCTTTCAGAAACGGCTTTAATTAAAACGTCACTGGCTTGGCACCACCTTCTAAGCGATCAGAAGGTAGCACATACGATATTATTTTTCGCTTTTTAGTTTGTTTTTGTGATTTTGAAGTCGGTTAAATTTTTTTGTTAATATTTTTTTTTCAAAGTTAGCATTACTTTCCTAACAGGTTGATAGTACTGTCAGAGAGTTTAAACAATATTCTTATAATAAAGTAATTATATACTTATAATATTCTACCGCGTTATTGTGAATTGAAATTAAATTCCTACATTCATGTAGACTATAATTAGGGGTGTCATAAAATGAAAACTTTCAATCAACTTGTAAAATAACTTAAAATGTAGTTCAAGTAAATAACTTAATAATTTATAAATCTAAGGTTACTAAAGATATAAACGAACCGTGACGATTTTACTAGTAAGTAATAACCAATTTTAAATAGTAAGGTTTTTGATGAAACAACAAGTACCTACATATAATTTATGACTTTCTTATATCTATAGATTAAGATATTTTTATTCTTTAGAAGTTAGCCCTTGACTACAATCTCACCTGATGGTAAGTGATGATGCAATCTAAGATGGAAGCGGACTAACTTTGTTAGTTAACGGATGTAGAGCAACGCATTCCTAGGTATAGTTACAGATGGCGCTCCTGATGTGAAGTTCGAAACCATTACTAGGTAATAAGCTACATATCACATAACACAGTGGACACTAGCTGGAAACACAACCTACAGCGCTCGCAGTTTACCCGAGGCACAGTAATAGTCAAGCGAAGCGAAGACAACCCTAAGCCCTCATTCACACGAGAGTTTTTTTAGCGAATAAGTACACACGACAACGTTTTAAAACATGACCCTTTGTTTTCGAGCAGTGTTGCATTTTCAATTTTGGACGTTAGAAATAGACCTGTTAACTTCATACTTTATTTGAACGCTTTTTTAACGTCCGTTAAAAAAACTCTCGTGTGAATGAGGACTAACAAAACTAAACTCGATGAAACTTGATTCAAAACAAATTGAGCTTATGAAGCTGTACACAACTTTTTGAGGCAATAAAAACAAATGCACTGTCCTATACTTCTACGGATTAATTACTTCATGAATTAAATTAATGACATCGACCTCGAACCGCAATCAGCGGTTGATTTCATTAGGGAATGGACTAGATAGTATTGTTGCAATTATATAATTCCTGTGGACATAACTCTTGGCTTAATTGTCGTTTTATTGCCTAGCGCTTATTGCAATATCTAACAATGAATTATTTGTATTTTATTTGCTTACAGGAAACTGTAGTAATTACTGTTTTTTGGACCATCGAGCGGTTGCTTAGAAGTTCAGTTTTTTGAATTTTTAATAAATGAAAAATTACATACTTATGTATGTTTGTATAACCACAATTTTCATACCGAGCTTAAAATATAACTGCCCCCCTAGCCAAGTGGCAAGTCGATTCTCTTTCTACGATCGCTAACGCTTCGAAAACTAGAAATTTGTATGGGAATGACATTTGCTATCGACAGGTCACATGATCAAGATCTGTAATTCCCATACATTTTTCTAGTTTTCGAAGCGTTAGCGATCGTAGAACGATAATCGACGTGCTACTTGGCTCGGGAGGCTGTTCAGAGGATAGATATCAGCGGCGAAGAGTTCATGCAAGCCGATTCCCTCCGGGTTAAATTTAAAATCCATGCATATATTGTTGTATGTTACTAGTTACTCGTGTAACCGGTGTTTGTTTCACGCTGTATGAATTTCCTTTTCTTTAGCGTGGCTTGTCTTCATCTAAATTCCATCCTTCACCACTAATTCATAAGATAATTAAGATATTACGACTAATTCATACGATATATCACGCTCTCGCATCTAAAGCGGGTTGCCAAGCTATTACCAGAGATGAAATATCTTAGCATTCCATGGATTCACCGTACGAGTGCCGAGTCCATCGTGTGGCAGAGAGAAAAACTCCAAGCAGATACCCGGACTTGTAATCGGTGGATGCAGGGTTTAAGACGTCCTTGACAGTTAACTAACATTCCCCTTCTCTGCTCGTGTTGTTCTCTGTGCCTAGCCAAATTTGGTAAGATCCTACAAGAGCAGTTTTGGATACCCTTAATGGAATAGAATTAAAATATATCTGTATTTTTTTTTATTTGGAATAAGCTCGTGCTTGACCACGATCTCATCTGATGGTAAGTGGCCTAAGGAATAACGCGCTTGCCTAGAAGATGCCTATTCACTATCTTAAAGATGATGATGTTTTTTGAAAAACGTGGGAAAATTGTGTTCTTATATCTACATCGTATTAAGTTAAAAGATTAGGCAGTTCCGTCTTAACTTTGCAAGTCATATAAATACAAGTTATAGCGGAACTGTAGCATTGGTTATGTAGCGGAAACGTGTTACCGTACATACGAGGAGCATCCATGTACCGTGAGAAGCCGTAGATGAAAACTAATCATCTTATAAGCTTAGAGCTATAATAGACAGCAGAAGTCTCGCGGCTTAGCCCTCGTGGTTCCCGTTCTTGTGAAAATACGGGGATATATTATAGCTTATGTTACTTGGTGAAAATGCAGCTTTCTAATGGTGGAAGAATTTTTAAAATCGGTTGAGTAGTTTTTGATTTAAATCGTAACAAACAAAAAATGTAAATTTGCCTCTAAAATATTAGTTTAAGAGGTTAATAAATAAGAGGATGCTCTGAACTACAACTTTGTCTATCTATAGTATAACTTAAATTTAGAGCCTCTATAGCTGAATGGTAAGAGCGGTCGAACTCATCATCGAGGGGTGGTGGTTCGATCCTCGCCCCGTTGGTCCATTGTCGTACCCACTTATGATACAGTATTTCCCGACTAGTTGGAGGGGAATGGAAATATTGGTCATATTAAAAAAAATATGGAAAATATTTTTTTGAAAAAAAAAACTACCGCAACCGCCAAAGTTTCTTCTGGCATATAAATTTTTATTCATACATTTATACAAATAAGATTTTAATAATTTATTTTTATTTTTCTAATAATAATCGAACCATTTCGAAGTGGTAGACAATTCCAGGAAATGTATCTAGGTACTACAAATGATTAAACTTGTCAGTGAGCATTACCGTTTACAATGAAGGCCTTGAAATCAATTAGGTATAGATTGTTAAATAAATTCGCACATGAATAAAATGCGTCTGATTTGTATTAGCAAAGTTTGATTTTCATTTTGTTTTCAGCTTTCGTGGATAAGGAAAATAATTAATTGAATATCTATTTTCTAATAATATGAGATACGAGAGATTTTGAGATCTTGGCAAAGGGTTCTAAAATTTAGACCCAATGTTGTATTAGAATCAGACATTTCATAGGCTATGGTGCTAATAGAGAAGTTCTATAAGTATATACATTTTTTTTTTATTTTAAGATTCTAAATAACACCGTCTTATATCATTCAAAAAAAATTGTTAAATAAAAAAAATACCCCCTTTTTGCGTCGGAGGTTAAAAATAAATGTCATATCAATTCTTCTTTACTGATCGATTTTATTATCGATCAATTAAGAGAAAAAAAAATGTTAATTCTAAAAAACTAACAAAACACATTAACAAGGTCGCATAGATAAATATATTATAGTTTTTGTTGTCATAAAAATAATATAGTGTGTTTAATTATATTGTTAATTGTACTACTCGTATACAAGTAATATCTCAAGAACAAGGTTCCTAAAACCACGAGGATAATTACTATTGTTGTTTTCTGATCAAAATCATTTTTAATAAATTTTATTTAATTTGACCTGTATACAAAAGTGTGAGCCTGAAGACGAAAGTCTTCGAACAGTGCGTGTTGCCAGTGATGACTTACGGATCCGAGACTTGGTCGCTAACTATGGGCCTTATAAGAAGGCTCAAAGTCACTCAGCGGGCGATGGAGCGTGTTATGCTTGGGGTTTCTCTGCGTGATCGAATCAGAAATGAGGAGATCCGCAGACGAACTAAAGTCACTGACATAGCTCAGCGAGTCGCGAAGCTGAAGTGGCAGTGGGCAGGCCACATAGTTCGAAGAGCCGATGGACGTTGGGGTCCCAAGGTGCTGGAATGGCGACCCCGCACCGGAAAGCGCAGTGTTGGTCGACCCCCCACTAGGTGGACCGAAGACATCAAGCGGGTTGCAGGGAGCCGCTGGATGCTGGCGGCTCGAGACCGTTTTGTTTGGAAGTCCATGCAAGAGGCCTATGTCCAGCAGTGGACGTCTATCGGCTGACAATGATGATGATGATGATGACAAAAGTGTGAATCACTTCTTTGAAGTTGTTTAAAATCTTGGCCTGGGCCTGTGATAGCTAGTCCTTTGTGGTCGTCGATTCTCTTTCTAAAATCGCAAACGCTTTGAAAATTAAAAAATATATGGAATTCATTTTGTAATTGACAGGTCACGTGATCAAGTTATCCATCGGATCTGTAATTCCAATATATGTTTTTACTTTTCGAAGCGTTAGCAATTGTAGATAGAGAATCTACGTGCCACATGGCTACAGGCCAAGATTACTATTATTTAGATCTTAGTTTCGTAGTTATTTATAGCAAGCTTTTGAAAAGCATCGTGAAATAACATTAGAGGTTTTGATCTAAATCTAAATAAAGTGTTTCTTTTTAATTTTTTGGCCATAGCAACATTGAATCACTATCTCTTGCAAGTATATTTTAATCCTACAAATATTATAAACGCGAATGTTTGTATGGATGTTTGAATGTATGTTTGTTACTCTTTCACGCCGCTACTACTGAAGCGATTAGTCTGAAATTTGGAATGGAAATAGATTTAACTCTGGATTAACACATAGGCTACATTTTATCCCGAAAGAGTCCATGGTTTCCCGAGATTTTCGAAAACTGATGATTTTGATGATATGAATGTCTGTTACCTACGCCACGACTACTGAACTGAATTAGCTGAAATTTGGTATTAAGATATATTATAGCCTAGATCAACACATAGGCTACTTTTTATCCCGGAAAAATCCATAGTTCCTAAGGGATTTGTAGAAAACTAAATTCGCGAAGCGTCCGATAGTAATAATATAATTTACAAGAAATTGTTTTCTTGTAAATTATATTGAAATTGTTTTCTTGTTGACCATATCACCATTTTTGGATCGCGCGAATTGGTAATCTTACCTTATAGAATAGTAATAAATACCTATTTCAATCATAACACTGTAAGGTTCCCATAAAGTTACCCAATCAAAATAATTAATACGTAATTATTATAAATTTTATGGATGCCGTTAAAACAAAGTCTTATCTAAACGACGCAGGAAATGCACGTTCCCAAATATATTAGTGTATTTTATTACACTAAATGCAATAATTAAGTCATTTTTGAGATTTATTGATACACTTTCTTAATACTTTTCACGCATTAATCAAAAAAGAGATACGTTTGTAATGTGCTATGCAAAAAAATACGTGCAATGTATGACATCATTTTTTTATTTGCGAAATTGTAATTTATTTCTTTGACATGAATTTAAAAATAAAAATTATTGTTGAACTGCTTGCATATGAGTATATTTTATTTATAATTTATATTATTAGTGTATGTAATCTCGGAAATGCCTTTATCTATTTGGGTCAAATAGTTCAGGCAAGGTTGCTATCGTGTAAATAAATATTTTTTCAAGTTTAAATAAACAATAAAGAAATGTTTTATTAGACTCCTTATCCACCACCATTTCTTAAAAGAAATATTTGGATTCGAATTCGCTTTCGGTATCTTTATCGGTTAGTAGCTTCATCATGACAAGACACACAAATTTTTCCTATAAAATATATCCATTGTGGTATACGTGGTGGCCTAGTGGATATGACCTCTGCATTCGATTCGCAGGGCGTAGGTTCTTCTAGGCGGGGCATGCACCTCCAACTTTTCAGAAATTAAATATCACGTGTCTCAAACGGTGATGGAAAAACATCGTCAGGAAACCTGCATACCTGAGAATTTTCTTAATTCTTTAGTGCATGAAGTCTCCCAATCCGTATTTAGCCAGCGTGGTGGACTAAGTGTATGGGCTATTGAAGTTTTTGGCGTGGCGATTCTGCATTCAGGATATGATAATAATGAGCTAGAGATAATAAAGTAAAACCTTTGATTTATCCTAATAATATAGAACTCAGCTGTCCAAATGATAGTCCTATTATTCATAACAGTTATGGTCCACAAATAAATTACCTAAATCGTTATCCACGCTTTGTAATCTAGCGCCAATCGTTTACCAATTTTCTGCTTAGCTATTTACTGTGCTAGTATCATGGCATTTTCTCAGGTGTTTTAGTTCAAGGTTGACATTTATTAGGTCACTCTGACATTGTCTTCTCGTTGTGTTTCTAAAGTGGTAGGAGTCAAATGGTACCTAATAATATAATAGTTGTTCTAAGTTATTTTCGACTACTTTTATATGTCTATATAGATCTTTGTGACTTTGACTGAGACTTGCAGGTTTTAAAAAATGATTCTAATAAGAATAATGGTTGTTTTTTAGTAGCCTTTTAAAGTAGCCACATTTGTCAATGTTTTTCAAGATTATTACCTTTATCGTCACAATCGTGATATTATACATATACTTGTATATGATATTGACCTCTGCCTTCGATTCGGAGAGGGCTTCGTAGGATCCGGTCCGGGGCCTCCTCCTCCATGAATCTTAACTGTGAAGAAAAACATTGTGAGGAAACCTGAGAATTTTCTCAATTCTAAGTGTGTGAAATTTGCCAGTCCGCATTGGGCCAGCGTGGTGGACTATTAGTCTAACCTAAGTCGAGACTCATGCTCGACAGTGAGCCGATTGGTTGTTAATGATTATTACGTTTGTAGGTATACATAAATATTGAGTTCGTCAGTAGTTTCATAAAGAGATTACTTCATACAAATTATACTCGTAACTTCATATTATAAATAAACATCACGAATCCCAATAACAATAGTTATGTAGGAATCTGTTTGAAATTGAATTGGAAATACAAGTGAGGTTTGATTTTTATCACTTGTTGCCCTTACACGGTTTTGTGCCAACAGCCGATGTTTCTCAATGCGAGCTTGGACAAAGCTTTAAATAGAGTTTGTAAGTTATTGCTTGCCTTATTGGTACTTTGATCCAAAATATTGCTTAATTTAATTGTTTGGCTTAACGAGACCATTGTAAAGTACTTCATAGGGCCGGTTTCACCACCTTCTGAGTGTGATAGCTTATTTACAAGTTTTGACTTTATCATACGACAATACGACATACAGGTGGATGAGACCAGCCTTAAATCTAGTATTTCTAACTATGACTAAGTCAGGGTAGAGTTGCGTTAATTTTCTGTTAAGAGAAAGCTTGGGGTTGAGTTAAATCACGCTAAAAAGAAAGCTTTTATACGATTTAAATTGCAAGTAAAGCACCATTACATAGAAAATAAAAGATGCCCGTTCAAATACAACAATTTTATTGTGCTTTTTGTACAATTTGTACCTTGGTGGTAGGAAACATAGACGTCGGAAGGGTATTCAACACTTTTGCTTTATGTGTGTGTGTGTGTGTGTGTGTGTGTGTGTGTGTGTGTGTAGAAAATAATAGATAATAATAATAAGAGTTGCCTGAGATGAGATGAGAGAGTTCCTGAGCAAACTTCAAACTATATCCGGTATAAAAACCGATAAAAAAACAACATGCGACAGTACTGCATTATTTGCAATTTAGTCTCCTTCAACGATTAGATACCTATGATCCTTAGCATGAATTCTAGAATGTGAAAGAGAAGAGAAAAAACATCTGATTATTATTGAGTTTCAAATTAATTATAAAATAATATTATAATTATAATAAATATAATCATTTCCCTTGCTAGAAGGACTTAATTATACCCACCAGTTCCTGGATTCTATTATGACTTTTTTCACTCTATTAACTATTAACGATAATTATAAAATAACGCTGACCTTATTGGATAACCGGATGGTCGGAACTTTCTTATTCGACCTAGCTTGTTCCTGGTTCTGTTCATTTATAATTAAAGCAAGCTGATATGCTTATTAAATAATTTTTTGGTGTATTAGATACTTTGAAAGTCCGGACGTTGGTGTCTGGGCCCGAACTAGATTACAAGATATTATATATTAAGACTTAATATTTTTTTGGTTTATGCCTGCGTTGGCCTGACATACCCCATAGGTAGGGGAGCCTGGGGTGCTAAATAGAATAGATGATAGGAAGACTAAATCGTTATACCTATAGTTTTCTGCTTTTACTGGTGGGCAAATAAACTACATACTTATAAGACAAATTTTATTACTTCGGTTAACGATTATTCAAAATTTTAGAATTCAGAATTTAAACTATCGTGAGTGTCATTCACATTAATTGATTATGAAACATGGCTAAAACTCACGTGATATTAGGTCGGAGTATGCCCGACTAGTACCGATTATTCAAAATAAAAAAAAAAAATAACTAAGCTCGTGGCTCGAAAACAAAAATACAATGATTTTATTTTGTAATTTTGGAAACTTGCCATTCCCTAACGTTACACTCAAATTTTCAAAATGCACACCATTTAGCTATTAACTAATCTACCATAACTTTATCTGACGAAATACTCGACCAGTACCTATACTGGTTGAGTATTTCTGGAGTCAGTGTTTTTTGGTTGCCAAAAATTAAGAGCTTGGTAAAAGTAATGTAAAAACAACGTGCAAGGTTTAATCCTTTATGTTCATCTACCGCGCTCGCTAAAATTACTCTCTTCGGCTTTCCAACTATCACTTTATAAAGTTGGTACTTTATGAAGGAGCTAAACCTCGAGGACGCCCAAAAAGTGCTGCCTGACACCATAAAAACCGACTTGAGAGTCAATAAATTCAAGAAATCGGATGCACAATATCGGGCAAAGTGGGCGAGATTATGCCAAAAAGTGGATCCCACATACCTAGTGGGACCACGGTAGGAAGAAGAAGAAGACTTCACTATAAGAAGGTGGAAGTAAATCGGAAACCAATTATGTATTTGGCCTGTGGCTTTGAAAGGTAGCAGTTTCAACCGTCCAAGTATAAAAGATTTTTTTATATTTTTCTTAGTACAATACTAACAAAAATCATATCCCAAGTTGCCAGCCACTTTATCGGCAATTTTAAGAAAAACACCGTTATAGAACAAACTTTAAGTATCTCTAGCGAAGGGTAGCCACTTATCTACGAGTATAAGTCTGTACAGTAAATACAAATTATCCCGTTCAAAATACTTAGATATTTGAGATTCTACACCTTAAAACCTGCTACCTTCCAAAGTCAGTCCGAACCCCATAGCTGCGTACTGTACTTACGAGTACTTATGGTAGGAGCATACATAACCAGTAGCGTGTATTTCATGTATACAAAAGTGCACTACCTACCCTGACCTACCATTACGATTCTGTATCGGAGAAGAAATTTTCCATTTTCTGCTATTTGTACGTCTAGTGATTACCCTAGTTAAACACTTTGTGCACGTTACTGAATATAATCTATGGTAGGTAGGTCTGTCTATCGCAGGTTCTCGTTCAGTGTCAATTAATATGATACCTATTCATATGTAAAAACTTGGAAACGCAAGGCGGATGTTTGTGTAATAGGTAACTTTATAGTATCGCACAATATATAGGTACCTAACATAATAAATAAATAAAATAAAAAAAACATACATAGGAACTGTTTCTAAATTAAAAACAGCAGTTTGTCTAACTATGTATTCTGTGGACCAACATAGGTTTGTATTGAGCCCTTAGGGTAGGCGGTGCATTTTTGCATCTATGACGTGCACTGTTTGTCAGCTTATGCTTCTAGCATACAGGTGCCACAGAACATAAAGCACTTAAGCTACGCTTAATTTTGACGGTCCCCGTGGCGCAGTGGTATGCGTGGTGGATTTACAAAACGGAGGTCCTGGGTTCGATCCTGGGCTGGGCAGATTAAGATTTTCTTAATTGGTCCAGGTCTGGCTGGTGGTAGGCTTCGGCCGTGGCTAGTTACCGCTCGACAAAGACGTACCGCCAAGCGATTTAGCGTTCCGGTACGATGCCGTGTAGAAATCGAAAAGGGGTGTGGATTTTCATCCTCCTCCTAACAAGTTAGCCCGCTTCCATCTTAAACTGCATCATCACTTACCATCAGGTGACAATGTAGTCAAGGGCTAACTCGTAAAGAATAAAAAAAAATTATATCCGTGGTACGGTGGTCTACTACTGAGCAGGAAAACTTTTAGCTTTTATAAAAATATTATGAAGATGGTTTGGATATTGATCTAGTAAAAATATTGAGCCGTAGGATATGACCTCTGCCTTCGATTTGGAGCGCGTAGGTTTGAATCCAGTTCGGGGCATGCACCTCGAACTTTTCATTCATCTCAAACGGTGTAGGAGACACATCGTGAGGAAACCTGCATACCTGAGAATTTTCTTAATTCTCCACTAGTATGTAAAGTCTGCCAATCCACGTTGGGCCAGCGCGGTGGACTATATTGGCCTTACCCCTCTCATTCTGAGAGGACAAGGGTGTCCTCTGTCCTCAACAGTGAGTCGAAAATGGGTTGCTAATGATGATGATGATGATGATGATGATGATGATGATGAAAAATATTAAAAGCTAAGAATAGCAAACGCTTTCGTTCCTCCCACGACACTCGGATATTAGAATCCTCTATATCATTTTAAAATAGATAATAATATATTAAATATTCCCAGCGTCAATATATTTTGAAAAATACAAATGTTATAAAAAACCGGATATGAATGTCTAAAGTCCAGCGGACGCAAACAATTTTAAAAAATTCAATTACTAATCATGCAATAATATGTTACGTTCATGAATATTACTATTCGGCTGTTTTATATTACTATTCTATCTACCCACAGCACCTAATTTAACATATTGCCTTCAAAAATTACAAAATATAAATTAAACATTCGACAAGATTGGTCAGAAACGAAATTGATTGATTGTTTAATCAGAAAACCGGTTCTTTAAGGTTTGGTTTTTTTTTGTTTTTTACAAGTTAGCCCTTGATTACAATCTCACCTGATGGTTAGTGATGATGCAATGTAAGATGTAAGCGGGCTAACCTGTTACGAGGAGGGTACAAATACACACCCCTTTCGGTTTCTACACGACATAATACCAGAACGCTAAATCGCTTGGCGGTAGGTCTTTGTCGGTAAGGTGGTAACTAGCCACGGCCAACCCGTCAGTCCTGGACCAATTAAGAAAACCTCAATCGGCCCAACTGGGGATCGAACCCAGGACCTCCGTCTTGTAAATCCACTGGGCACACCACTGCGCCACGGAGGCCGTCAAACTACTAAGTATTGGTACTTAGGTTGGTACAATTTATACTTACTAACTGTTAACTGCATAAGCAGACGTCATAGTCGGACGTCTTCCTGACTGTCCGGGATAATTCTTGAATGGCATTTTTCTGGGTTATGCCACATATTACAGGGCATTCCTCTTTTATTGCTTTACTGTTTGCGTGGACAATTAAGCTATGCTATAATTTAGAATTTAAGAATGTAATATGTGGCATTACTTAAAAATAAAGATCTTTCTTTCTAGATACTAAGTAAAATTTGAAGTTTCTACAAAACACGTTTGTGATTTAAATATGTAACAATAATTTTAAGTAGGTAGTAGTTGATTGTTAATGGATGAGTAGGTGGTCCAAGCATTTATCTTTATTCTAAATCCTGAATAGACGCAGACATTATCTAAGAACTCCCACAAGGAATGTTCAACTTGCATCACATTAGTCATCGGACGGAAACATTAATTCAACAATTTCCAAAGCATCAAGGACGACAGTTCCTGCATAACGGAAGTACGAGTCAAGTTCCCAGGTTAATCATTAAATATCTCATAACGTGAGTATTTTAATGGAACTGGTTTATGAGTTCGTTTGGCCGTTATCTGGTCATCTTTGATAGTTTTATATCTTCAGTAAACAATTGTGAGAGAAATAATAAAAATGGTTAGGTAACGATTTTTTTTATTTTCTCTATGGGACAACTAAAACATATTTAAATAACATAAAAATCAATATCATTGAAAAAAAGTAGAAAAATTAAAATGCGAGAAGATATTTTTCTATTTTTTTTTTCGTAATAGCTCAGTGGATATGACCTCTACCTCCGATTCCGGATGATGTCGAATCCGGTCCGGGGCATGCACCTCCAACTTTTCAGTTGTGTGCATCTTAAGAAATTAAATATCACGTGTCTCAAACGGTGAAGGAAAAAAACACCGTGAGGAAACCTGCATACCTGAGAATTTTTTGATCCTCTGCATGTGTGAAGTCTGCCCAATCGGCATTAGGCCAGCGTGATGGACTATTGGATATCCCTCTCATTCTGAGAGGAGACTCGAGCTCATCAGTAAGCCGAATCTGGGTTGATAATGATGATGAAGATGATGATGACGGTGGTGTACAGGGTGTGGTAATATGTTTGTATAAGTTTAAGATTAAATATTAAAAAAAAACCACTTTGACGAAATAATTAAATCAAGTATTAAATGCCAAGCATAATCAAACGTTATTTAGAACCAAAACTTTGAAATTTTTAATGAATTCCGTCAAAATTTGTTGAGCATTTCCGAGTGACTCGAGTGTGTGGTAGTTTATGTAATATTGTATAATGCTTTTTTTTTTTCAATTTTCAATGACTTTAAGACCTTGTACTTTTTTAGTCCAATTATGATTTGACCTCAGCTAACCACGAAAGGTAACCCAATAATATAATTAAGTTAGAACAATATCCGAGATAAGGTTATGTTTAATATTATATGTTGTCAGTGAAAAATGGCGGAACTATTGTCTCAACTCGATAGAAATACGTGAGTGATTATAGCAATTACCACTTCACTTTGTATGGTCAATAAAACGTATCAATATTTGTCAAAATTTAGTCCAAGACCGCTCAGTATATACCCGTATACTTACCTAAAGCATGGGTACGGTAACAGTTGCCTTATGACGTTCATAATACGAACTATTATCGTGAATCGCGGCAAACTTTCAAGAGTGAAACGAACTGTCACCGTCTCATGCATTTTTTTTTTTATTTTTTTTTTATTCTTTACAATATAGCCCTTGACTACAATCTCACCCGATGGTAAGTGATGATGCAGTCTAAGATGGAAGCGGGCTAACTTGTTAGGAGGTGGATGAAAATCCACACCCCTTTCGGTTTCTACACGGCATCGTACCGGAACGCTAAATCGCTTGGCGGTACGTCTTTGCCGGCATTCTGAAAAACACTAAATGCTAAGCTAAGCTAAGCCGTCTTATGGAACCTTCCATTAAATAATTAATTATTGTTTATGCAATTATAATTTTGAGTTAGACTATTTTATTCTGAAAGTAATACTTTAAGGGACAAATAATGCGTAACCCTAGAAAGCAACATTTCCTAAACCATGGGTGATAATACTTCCAAAAATGTGACAAACACTTAATTCATCATCATCATCATCATCATCATCATCATCATCATCATCATCATCATCATTAACAGCCGATGGACGTCCACTGCTGGACATAGGCCTCTTGCATGGACTTACAAACAAAACGGTTTCGAGCCGCGAGCATCCAGCGGCTCCCTGCAACCCGCTTGATGTCTTCGGTCCACCTAGCGGGGGGTCGGCTAACACTGCGCTTACCGGTGCGGGGTAGCCATTCAAGCATCTTGGGACCCCAACGTCCATCGGCTCTTCGAACTATCTGGCCTGCCCATCTCGTTGAGCTATGTCAGTGACTTTGGCTCGTCTGCGGATCTCTTCATTTCATTTAATTGTCAGCCGGTATCAAATAGGTGTTCGCTGTTCTATGGTAGTAATGAGATAGAGAAATTATATTACTGAATATTTCTTGTTTAGTTGAGAAGACACCAATTGTTATGGAAATTTTATGGTTTGATTGTGTTTAATCGATCAATGAAGCCAAGGTTACGATTGCATCTATCGTGTGGGTTGTGATCATTAATAATTGCTTTGAAATTTCAACTTCAAATGTATAATGGTTCAGATAAATCTATTACATATGTATGCCCACATTAAGCTTGCGGTTTCTTCATAATCAATGAGTAATAAAACAATAAAATATTGTTTCTTGTATGTAAGCCGATGTTATTCTATCACTGTCTATATACTGTAATAGTTAGTACTTGTACCTACTGGTTTCTAAATATCAATTTATTAAATAAAATTATTAATTTGTTTGATTTATTTTATTTATAATTATTTATTTATAAACATTTTAAATTAAAAAAATTCAGATAGCAGTTTTCACTCTCTGAATCATGCCTAAAATTAGCTTACATAAGTACATAGCTTTCTTAAAACAAGGATATATTTTAAGGCTTAACAGTTAGTTTTCGTGTGGGTAATTATAGGTATAAAAAAACTATTTTCCCCACCATTTTAAGTAAAAAAGCCATTTACCATATCCGTATCTCCAGAACGTTGTAGAGGATCTGGATTAAAATTGGCATAGGCATGACATTTATCTCGATATTCCAAAGAGGCCTGTATCTACTTGGACGAAACCGCGGAGCAAAGCTTGTTATTGAAACTTTAGTAATAAACAAGCTACAGCGAGACAAGTCAAAGCAAAGTTGGCACAACCTAACTATATCACCTCACCTTCGAACCTTGGAATAAGTAGCATAACTATCAGACAAGCTGTTATACAGGTTTCAAAATTGCATAGCGTGTCCAAAATTAACCATTTTAAGTATATTTAACTGTGGTTACACAAAAATATGGAAGAATGGTAATTATTGCCACACTTAATAACTATTGACACTGCCACAATCGTATCAAGGTCGGTGACACCGCCCGACTATACAACTGTCACTTTTCTTTATTGGTGTTCGTAAATTAAGTTTGTGTTGAATGTGTTGAATGAATTTTAGTAACGTTATTTACTACACTATTTACAACAACTTGGAAAATCTCATCATAAAGAGTATTTATGATGAGTTAGTATGATTACGAGTACTATGATTATTTAGTTTCTAATTGTATCTTGCCAGATGAGCGAGGCACCCAGTAATCCGGGTTTACACCTAGTACAGTAGCTCTTTGTCCGAAATTCCTCAGTGCTTGAAGACGAAAGTCTTCGATCTGTGCATGTCGCCAGTGATGACCTACGGATCCGAGACTTGGTCGCTGACTGTGGGTTTTATTAGAAGGCTCAAAGTCGCTCAGCGGGCGATGGAACGAGCCATATGCTTGGAGTTTCTCTGAGTGATCGAATCAGGAATGAGGAGATCCGCAGACGAACCGAAGTCACTGACATAGCTCAGCGAGTCGTAAAGCTGAAGTGGCAATGGGCAGGCCACATAGTTCGAAGATCCGATGGACGTTGGGGTCCTAAGGTGCTGGAATGGCGGCCCCGCACCGGAAAGCGCAGTGTTGATCGAACCCCCACTAGATGGACTGAGGATATCAAACGGATTGCAGAGAGCCGCTGGATGCTGGCGGCTCGAAGTCGTTGTGCTTGGAGGTCCATGCAAGAGGCCTATGTCCAGCAGTGGATATCTATCGGCTGATAAGATGTATGGAAAACTTTAGTAAATGAATAAACGTTTTTTTAATTTTATTTTTATGTTCCCATGAAATAAAAACATTATCGCCAAAACACCGTCGAAACTGTTGCACCGAAATAATTATTATCTATACTTATAATATATCTAAAGAGGTAAAGTTTGTGGTATTTTAGGGGGTAATCTCTAAATCTACTAAACCAATTTTGAAAATTCTTTAATCACTAGAAAGCCATGTTAATTCTTATTGAGTTTATGTTTAATCACGAGAACTATGCAGGTAAAACCGCGGGCCATTGGCTAGTTAATTAATACATTATTAGAAATAATATAATTTCATCAAAAGGGTCTGAGATTTAGTCGCTAAATATGGGCCACAACAGAATGGAAAAACGATCAGCAGTCTAAGAAACCTGCGAATCCAAAAAAAAATTACCACCGGATATAAACACCGATCCTAATGCAACATACTTTTCCCACGAAGCCTTTGCGAGCTCCGAAACCGGATGACGGTGAAGTGTTTACCGTATTTACGACCTTGTCTCTCAGACTTATCTTAGTTTACTTGTGTTGAAACAGACAACCAAGAAGGCCAAGGTCGTAGTTACGACTTTTTCCACCGGTCGGCATAATCGCTTTCAAAATTGATCGATTATTATAATTTAAACAAAATCAATTACCATATTGAATCGATACATTTCCGATTATAATCGAATGCTCCATTATAATCGGATATGAATGACTGTGACTATTAATCACTCTGATGTAATATTGCTTTTGTTCGTCCGCGTAATAATACTAACAAAATATAAAGGTATTTTGCTATCATCCGCGAAAAGCCGACGAACCCATGCGACTACGTCACCTGGTTGACCTTGACAAAAAACTCTCTAAGAGTATTTTTTCGGACCTGGGATCTCTACACACGTTTTGGGAGCCTACAACACGATAAAAATTGCTTCTTTATAATATTTGTATAGAAAACTACAATTTTCAAAGTAAAAAAACGAGTATTCCCCGTCCAATAAGATTCTATCTGGGATTTGTTCAATCCATACCGGACGCTCGTAAGCGGATAGCATATTATATGCGGATACCGGAATCAGCTGTTTCCGTCGATGGCTTCCGTAGGGCGAAAGTTAAAATACTATGTTAAAACTGAAATGCAATTTGAGATCCATTATAATAACAACTAACGGGTGCTAGCGACTTTGCGTGAATTTATTGTGATGCAAAAATGTTTGCGTAAAGTACTTATTTACGAGCAATGATATTTTATACTAGAGATGGGGTACTAGCGCATTAAAAACTGAGGCAGACAAATGTGGATATTTGACTTTATCTCATTTAACCGCTTATTAAACAACGAACGTTATTTGAACCAATAATACCTAAATTTCGTCTACAATGTCGAGTTGTGTGTTCAGGAAGTGTAAAAACTATATATAGATATATATATATATATATAATGTGCATGTGTGCGCTCAGTAGAGTCGCTATATTTGAAACATTTTTTGCGGTCATTTTGTAGGGACTTAACCTATCTAAAATATAATATTATCATTGCCTACGAATATACTTATACATATTACAGACTTATCTATCTGGGTGGCTATTTTGATTCTGATCCTGGAATTCCGCTGCTTTGTTTTATTTTTTATTCTTTACAAGTTTGCACTTTGAAAATCTACACCCCTTTTGTGTTTTCTGCACGACATCGTACCGGAACACTAAATCACTTGCCGGTAGGATGGTGATCAGCCACCAGCCGAAGCCTCCCACCAGCCAGACCTGGACCAATTAAGAAAACCTCAATCGGCCCAGTCGGGGATCGAATCCAGAATCCACCTCCGTTTTGTAAATCTACCGCGCATACCAATGCGCCACGGAGGCTGCCAAAGCACGCCGCTGTAACACTATCTTCCAGTGAAAGTCCCATTCAAATCGGTTCAGCAGTTCCAGAGGTTAGACTGAACAATTTTTAAAAATACTGAACTATTGAACTATTTTTGCAATTCACAGTGAATCTTTAGAAGACTCAAGGAAATTTAAAGCGAAAGTTGAATTTTGGTATTGTCTATTATAGATTAAAAAAAAAAAAAGAAGAACTAAATTCTATGGACTAAAACATATCGTTTTATCTAAGATACATTCAATAATTATAAAGATAATGAGTGCGAGCCGCTAAAACAATCACACAATACAATGTGCGTGCTAAAACGGTAGAGAAAGTAGAGTTAGATAAGTGACTGATAAAATATTTCCCAAGCTTAATAAAGCTTTAATAATTACACTCTATTTAATAACGCCTTAATGATTATACTCATGTAATTACTTATCTGAACAGCAAATAGTGATGTTACGAATTTGTAAAACAAATTATTTTTTTATTAATGACCGACTGCAAAAAAGGAGGAGGTTATCAATTCATCGGAATCTGTTTTTTTAATTTTTTTTTTTCGTTTGAGAGGTAGTGCTGTATTAATTCACGCCGTTTAAAGTATGAAGATTTAGGATTTTCAGACAGTTCTTTCAGGAACGGCTTTAATTAACACAGCACTACCTTGGTACCGCCTTCAAACTGATCGCACTTAGCAAGCTGAGATAGTAGCACCCACATACGGTTATTTTTCGATTTTTAGTGTAGTAAAAACATTTTTATAATTTTGAAGTCGGTTGTATTTTTTTTTTATTCTTTGTAAGTAGCCCACTACCATATTAGATTACATCATTACTTACCATCAGGTGAGATTGTGGTCAAGGGCTAGCTTGTAAAGAATAAATTAAAAAAAATCCAAGTTTCTCGTATTGGCTATGTGTTCAACAAGACATGAACAGAAAATGTTTTCGATCCTTGTGACCTGTTTTGACATCTCGAATTAGATCTATTAAGCATTCCAGTTAGACGTAAGGTCCTAGAATATAATTAAGTTTTGACAAATTAGGTGTACTATGTTACTAATTAAGTTTTGACAAATTAGGTGTGTTTATGCCTGTCAACAAAAATATTATTACTATTAGATGCTTATTTTTTTTTTTTTTTTTTATTCTTTACAAGTTAGCCCTTGATTACAATCTCACCTGATGGTAAGTGATGATGCAGTCTAAGATGGAAGCGGGCTAACTTTTTAGGAGGAAGATGAAAATTTCCTTTTGGTTTCTACACGGCATCGTACTGGAACCCTAAATCGCTTGGCGGTACGTCTTTGCCGGTAGGGTGGTAACTAGCCACGGCCGAAGCCTCCCACCAGCCAGACCTGGACAAATTAAGAAAATCTCAATCTGCCCAGCCGGGGATCGAACCCAGGACCTCCGTTTTTGTAAATCCACCGCGCATACCACTGCGCCACGGAGGCCGTCGAATTATTTTCTAAATGAAATGTCCGTGATAATATAGACAAAACTAATCCAGCACTAGCAAATTGTACGCTTTCATATCGTTTAATTGTAATAATAGTATCACAATGTTTAATCTAAAATAAGATCTTGTTTGTCTAGAAGTAGGAACAAAAAGTTTTCGAGAGTCGACTAGTGTTGGTGCTAACGGCGAGCACGTGTTGCAAGGTCAGTGGATTCGAGTACCGGTCGCGAACAAATAATTGCTAAGTGCACTTTTTCAAATCAGGCAAACGGCCATGCAATGTAGCTCAGTTCTTTGCATAATACTAACGGTTGTCATTATTATGCAAAAGACTACTGTTGGTCTATTGGTAAGTGTATGCTGCTGCCGCAGCTTTGAATCTTGGGCTTTTTTTTGAGGTTGGATTATGAAATATTACGATTTTCTTTATTTATTCCAAGAAATGAATATACGAAGCCTAGACATATTGTTATCGCCGCGTTGCAACGACATGCGGTTAGCGGTACGGACGTGTGCTCGTGGCGTTCGAGCCGTCCACATCTCTTGTTGTGTAATTCTTTATGGGTTTCTTGGAATAGGCGGGGAGAGTAACTTGAGTGGAAAAGAGGAGAGTTTGTTAACAGTCAAAGGATCCTGTAACCCTACACACATCGTTCACAAGTGCGTGACTTCACTCAAGGTCATTCTCTGCCATTCTAGGGTCTTATTTTGGTTACAGTTTGATTAAGTTGTCCTGACAAATGTTGTGAATCATAACCTTTGTTCGACATTAGCTTTATTATTTTTGTAATCATTTTTGAGTCTGCTAAACTACCACGCTACACAATAGGGTTGGCGGGCTTTAGGGTGCTTTTTCACCAGTGATGTGCTATCAGCTATTCTGTGTAGATGTGAAATTTACTCTGCGAAAATATGTGACCGTTTACCAATACTAAGCTCTGTAGCTGTGCGAGGAAGATACGCTAAGAAGATGTGCCGCCGCAAAGTAGCTACGCGAGCATTCTGTATGTACTCTGCTCTGCACATAGCTGCCCACCCTATACGGCCCATAGCAGGCATCATCACTTACCATCAGGTGAGATTGTAGTCAAGGGCTAACTTGTGAAGAATAAAAAATAAAAAGAAAGCGCAAGCCT
Source organism: Bicyclus anynana (assembly GCF_947172395.1). Lineage (NCBI taxonomy): Eukaryota > Metazoa > Arthropoda > Insecta > Lepidoptera > Nymphalidae > Bicyclus > Bicyclus anynana. The sequence goes on from NC_069087.1 coordinate 13,876,831, forward strand.
ATCTTCATAAAAAAAACCGTTTAGATTATTTTTAAAGACTTTGTTAAAATTATCATCAATCATCAAGAAATTTTCATTATAACTATAATTTTAATGAGTTTTTTGAAAAAGATCAATGGTGATTCGAAGTCAGTATGGCTAACAACGTTATCAACGTGGAAGTAAGGCTTAAATCCACAATACGCCCCATTAATAGTTCGTAAACTTTGTTAGAAGATAAAAAGTTTTTGAGAGTTTTACATTGTCTAGCACGTGTCTACCACAAGGTCATCAGAATCGATTCCCGTCAGCAAAAGTTATTCCGTAACTGCTTTTTTCTAGCTAGCGATGCAATTCCACGTGCTCCGGTCATTCGTTCGTTTGCGTAATACTCTTAATAAATTAACACAGTATTCCATTTTGCATTCACGTACAAAATTTATTTATTTATTTTAATTCTTTATTGCACACAAAAAAATAAAGATACAAAAAAATGTAAAAAATAAGTACAACTGAAAAGTAAGATGCGCAAAGGCGGTCTTATCGCTAACAACGATCTCCTCCAGACAAACCTTGAATAAAATATTTAAAGAAAGGAAAGCGGATAGCGCATTATAACATACATATAGTAATTTAACTATTATAAATAATAATCTAAATTAAACTACATATACAATTACATACTAAATATACACAAATAAAAAATATGCGAGTACACCTAAGTGCATAATTAATATATAAATTCATCTACATACATACATAATACATATAATAAATTTATTGATTATTGGTCAAATTGTATTAATTTTTACCTTCATCTGTCATAATAAACAATTAAATAATATTATATTATATGAAGGAGGTCCCAGGTTCGATCCCCGGTTGGGTCAATTGAGGTTTACTTACTTGGTCCAGGTCTAGCTAGTTACCACCCTACCGGCAAAGAAGTACCGCCAAGCTATTTAGCGTTCCGGTACGATGTCGTGTAGAAACCGAAAGGGGTATGGTTTTTCATCCTACTCCTAATAAATTAACCCGCTTCCATCTTATATTGCATCATCACTTACCACCAGGTTACCACCAAAAACATTCTCAAAGAGAAATCAAGGCCTCTTATAGGTTCTATAGTCTCTTCTCTCTTATAGTCTTATATGGATTGTGGATGTCTTTGTATCGTCATTATCAACCCACATTCAGCTTACTGCTGAGCTCGAGTCTCCTCTCAGAATGCGAGTGGTTAGGCCATTAGTACACCACGCTGGCCCATGCCATGGCTGGCACGCATAGAATTAAGAAAATTTTCTGGTATGCAGGTTTCCTCACGATGTTTTCCTTCACCGTTTGAGACACGTGATATTTAACTTCTTAAAATGCACACAACTGAAAAGTTGGAGGTGCATGCCCCGGACCGGATTCGAACAAACACGCTCCGGAGGCCGTCTTAACCACTAGGCTATCACGGCTCATGAACTTTGTATAGTATGATGCATTTCATTAGCATCTGTAAGCTCTAATCATTATGAGCGATGGTAAAAATTAAGATGCATACGTATGTACCTACTTGGGAGGTGTTATTTGTAGCTGAATCCACACACCTAGGTTTAACTATATTCTACATATTACCAGGAGACTAAATCGCTTAGCGATTCAATTCCAATTCCATTAGGTATCTGCGTTCAAGTACGCAAGTGAAATGTAATTAATTAATTTATCGAGCATTAGAACTTATAGTACCAAAACTAAACATAAATCATTTGCCATAAGCCCAAACTGGTTTGTTATTCTGTAACCACCGTCTTTATGTTGACCGTATAGTTTGTTGTGTCCAGTTGGGTCATTTGCAATCTTGCTCAATCAAGATCATATTTTCATTAGATTTACAATCGATAAATTCAAAAATTTACCTTCGTGTACGTTGAGTAGATCGGAGAGTTAGTACATTATTAAGTTTATATACTCGTATGTTTTTTTAAGCTATTGCATTGCTTTTATCGCGGGCTTTGAGCGTGACGACCGAATCAAGAAATTCCGAAACGAAAATAAACCTAACACCCAAGCCGTGCATCGAGTTAACACATTTCGACGTTATCATATCGACTCAACTGGACAAGTAGTGTGAAACTAAGGACAAAACTTATTAAACCTGAGTTCAATTGCTGCTCAACGTTGTTTATATTTATTTATACTTTTATTAACCGACTTCAAAGGAGGAGGTTCTCAATTCGGTCGGTATTTTTTTTTTTTATGTATGTACACCGATTACTCAAAGACGCCTGGACCGATTTCAAAAATTTTTTTTTTGTTTTAATTTAAGCCATTTCTGACAAGACCACATGAAACAACACTGTCTGCAAAATCTAAATCTATAAGATATTCTCACATGGCTTGAATTAATACATCACCGGCTTAGCACCGCCTTCATACTGATCAGCAGGTAGAACATATTATGATGTTATTTTTCGCTTTTTAGTTTAGTGGGTGCGTTTTTAGGTTTTGAAGTCGGTTGTAATTTTTTTATTAAAATTTTTATTATTTTTAATTATTTTCTAAAGAAAACAAAAAACAAAATACTTTGTGTAGTGCCACACGTATTTTTTTTGTTATCCTATACTCGGCTCACTGTTGAGCACGAACTTCTGCTCGGAATGAGGGAGTCAATCACTTCATCACAGTCATCATCATCATCACATCGACGATGTACGTCCACTAATTTAAGGGACTTTAGACATCAATAACTGTAATACAATAATTTAAAATAAATAAATAACTTTTAGACGGCGCAGTGGTATGCGCGGTGGATTTACAAAACGGAGGTCCTGGGTTCGATCCCCAGCTGGGCAGATTGAGATTCTCTTAATTGGTCCAGGTCTGGCTGGTGGGAGGCTTCGGCCGTGGCTGGTTACCACCCTACCGGCAAAGACGTACCGCCAAGCGTTCCGGTATGATGTCGTGTAGAAACCGCAAGGAGTGTGGATTTTCATCCTCCTCCTAGCAAGTTAGCCCGTTTCGATCTTAGACTGCATCATCACTTACCATCAGGTGAGTGAATCAAGGGCTAACTTGTAAAGAATAAAAAAAATAATAATAACTACTTAATCCTCAATTATTTTGTCGTTTAAACATTGCTAACATGCAATTTAATAATTGTGCCATACATAATTACTCTTGAACGTTCCCATGTGTTTTTATATTGAATCACATTATGTAGGTAATCAATTGTTTCTTGTATGAAGACTGGTGAGTGGTGACACATTTTGCTAAATGATAATCTGTTTATATGCCTCATAAACAGCATGTAACATGTCGGATAGTGTGACATGTTATTTGTATCTTTGACAGCTGTGATACATTTGATCTCTTAACGTTACGGTACGTTGCGGATTTAATATGAAGCTATAATACACGAGTAACAAAAACATACTACTAGAGTTTTATAATGGCTAATCACGGAACTTAAGCTACTGGCTAATGACTGACTTATGACAATTCATCATATCATATCAGCCGATGGACGTCCACTGCAGGACATAGGCCTTTTCTAGGGACTTCGAAACATCACGATACTGAGCCGTCTGCATCCAGCGAATCCCTGCGACTCGCTTGATGTCGTCAGTCCACCTGGTGGGGGGTCGGCCAACACTGCGCTTACTAGTGCGGGGTCGCCATTCCAGCACTTTAGGACCCCAACGTCCATCCATTATGACAATTATAATTTTTTTAATAGGTTTATACGTGCTCAAAATTAGTGTCTATCAAATTATTAAAACCGAAAGTAAAATATATTAAACACGTTTTTAAATAAAAGCTCTGATATAAAGCACCATAGAATGTTTGCCAAGACATAAATTTTATTCTGCGATTATGACCCCATTATCGGTTTATTTTGTTCACTTTGGGAGTTACTAAAGACTTCAACATTAGACCGCGTGGTTCCGTTTTATATGATTACGGGGATAATATATAGCCTTTAGCCTTCCTCCATAAATGGGCTATCTAACACTGAAAGAATTTTTCAAATCAGACCAGTAGTTTCTGAGGTTAATTAACAGTTATTGTTAGTTAACGCGTTCAATCAATCAATCAAACAAACAAACAAACTCTTCAGCTTTATAATATTAGTATACATTGTCACTGAAGATATAAAGAAGTACCCTTCTATACCAAAGAGTCTATTTGAACAGGAAGTGGAAGTAGTTCTATTTTAGCTTCCGAGATTTGACCCACGCCACTGGTTCTAACAGGGTCAGTTAAAGCTTAATAAGTAACAAGTCGCTTAAACTGCGTTTTTAGTTTCAGTTACATAACTACTAAACAATCAAGTATTGGGCAATGTTAAGCCCTTATGGTAGCTACTAACTAGAACTACAAGATAATCCATTGATTATCATCGACAAAGTAGTGCCGACAAAACAATATAACATATAACTAATACATAATAAAACTTATAAAAAAAATTCATAACAGAAAAAAGAAATATTGACAATCTTTATCAAGATTTCACATCTGAGAGGCCCGTACGAAAGAAAGAAAAAAAAAACATTTAGTTCAAAATTGTGCCACACACCTTAACACTATTGTAGTGCCTAGTACCTCGACCATTCTGGCAAGTTAAAACCAAAAGTAGTCTGAGTGTCTGTAACATCGAAGAACTGAAAAGGTAGTACAGTACAACATAGTCCGAATTTATTTAGAGCGTTTCTCTATAAGAAGCGTGTCCCGTACGGAACCATCCGTTTCGCAGTAAAATGCTCTAATAACGTAGGTAGGTCTTCACTCCAGGAGCTATAAACTTATTATGCTAGAAAGAATTTCTTAAATAGTAGATTTTAGAAGTACCTTGTAGACCTTGTAGAGTAACTTCTATAGTACAAATGTAACCAAATGATATCTCGTAGAGTTAGTTACGTATCAACATTTGGCCACACTTATACTAGTAGATATCTACTTAATGAGGCTATGAAGTACTTAATGAGGCTATTAACTAGCTCTAACTTTTCAGTTGTGTGCATTTTAAGAAATTAAATATCACGTGTCTCAAACTGTGAAGGAAAACATCGTGAGGAAACCATACATAGCTGAGATTTTTTTAATCGTGTCTGCCAATCCGCATTAGGCCAGCGTGGTGGAAAGGTCTAATCCCTCTCATTCTGAGAGGATATTCGTGCTCAGTAGTGAGTTAAAATATGGGTTGATAATGATCATGAAAACTACTTAATGAAATTTTGCATGTTACAAAATTTACACAGTAGGTTAGCCTACCAAGGCAATTACAGAAGGGATAAAAGCGCAAACAAAATCGGATGACTTAGTCATTTATGTATGTAAATATATTAATATAATATGGCGGCATATTAAAAGCATTCAATAAAAAATACGGGAACTGAAAAGGTTAATTTATACAACTGTGTGTAACAAGAAACCAAAGTTTCGATTGAACTGATAAATTCAACAGGTGACCTACATAATCAATAGGTCCCTAAACGTACAAAAGCTTAGGAAGTCAATTCTCATTAAAACGCTGTAAATATATTCTGTAAGTGCGAAACGTTGAGTTCGGTCTAACAATGGTGAGACTAGTGTTGTAAAAAGGTTAAATATAAATATCGATCAACTTATCGATTGGAGGTAAATTCTAAGAAATTTATCTTTATTGTTGGTTACCCTACACCGACCAGTTTCTGAAACTAAATTCGCAGCTATCACCGAAAGGTTGAGCTTGATAAGCCAATTTAAGACCGAATCTATACTAATATATAAAGCTGAAGAGTTTGTTTGTTTGGTTGAACGCGCTAATTTCAGGATCTACTGGTCCGATTTGAAAAATTCTTTCAGTGTTAGATAGCCCATTTATCGAGGCTATATATTATCCCTACGGGAATGGTAATCACGCGGGTGAGACCGCGCGGCGTCAGCTAGTAAACTAATAAAATCGGACTGTGTTACTTTATATTATTGCTACGTTATAATTACGAGTATGTACCCTTACATATTCTTTTATTCTATCACTAGCTGACGCCGTGCGGTTTCACCCACGTGGTTCCCGTTCCCGTAGGAATACGGAGATAATATACAGCCTTTAGCCTTCCTCGATAAATGGGCTATCTAACAGTGAAATAATTTTTCAAATCGGATCAGTAGTTCCTAAGATTAGCACTTTCAATCAAACAAACAAACTCTTCAGCTTTATAATATTAGTATATAAGTATAGATGATAGGTACCCACATTATAAAAGAAAACAACTGGTAAGCGACATTAGGAGTTATGACTCATATGGAATTTAAAATGAAATCATATTATTGTGCCTAACCTAACCTAAACGTGCATGAATTTAAAACTCACTTGCATGATTGGCTTAAACAACCAAATGTTGTAAGTTAAATAAAAATAAAACAATCGTTGTAAATCAGGTACATCACTAGCAGGTACAATGTAAGTGGGCGTTAGTCCGGCCTCCGATCTCTGATATAACAGCCTTTCTTGATCTGTATTCATTCAATTAATTTAATAAACCACGACTGCCGGAGCTTGAATAATTCTCGATAACATTCATTTAATGAAAATTAACTCAACCTTTAAAATTATTTATTAATTTAATGTTGTGTAAATATAATTTTAATTTATTAAGTTTGTTTGGTTTAAGTTAATCAAATAATGGTAGTGCAATTTCACATTTAAATTTTTTAGGAAAAATTATCTTCCTACTACGCGAAAGCAGCGAAAGTTTGTATGTATGTTTGTTACTCTTTACCGCCGCTACTACAGAAGCGATTTGGCTGAAATTTGGAAAAAGATTTTTCTACTTTTCATCCCGAAAAAGTCCATGCTTTCCCGAGATTTGCGAAAACTGATGATTTTGATGTTATGAATGTTTGTTACTCTTTCATACCTCGACTACTGAACCGGATTAACTGAAATTTGGTATTGAGATATATTATAACATGGATTAACACATAGGCTACCTTTTATCACGGAAAAATCCATGGTACCCGAGGGATTTGTATAAAACTAAATTCCACGCGGACAAAGTCGCGCGCGTCCGCTAGTTTGTTATATAGCTACTAGCACATGCGCGGCTTTGCTCACATTAATGTTATTTTTATAAATAGCTTGCTGTTGTGTGAAAGCTACGAATATTTCTTATCAGGAAAGGCTTTTTTCTGAAAAGAATGTGCCCTAAATATCCACCTGCTTATAAGTTAGCAATAATCGCGTTACTTGGTTAATCGCGTCAAAAGTAATACCTACCCCTCAAACAAATCGCGTCGCGTACATTTTACATCTTTTGAGTATTTTCAAAACTTAAGTCATGGTTTTTGGCTGGCTTTGGTGGGAGGCTTTCGACGCGTGGCTAGTTACCACTCTACCGACAAAGACGTACCGCCAAACAATTTAGCGTTCGGTACCATGTCGTGTAGAAACCAAAAGGAGTGTGGATTTTCATCATCCTCGTAACAAGTTAACTCGCATCCATCTTAGATTGCATCATAATTTACCACCAGGTGAGATTGTAGTCAAGGGCTAACTTGTAAAGAATAAAAAAATTTTAATAAAAAAAATTCAACCGACTTCCAACTCAAAAATTAACCTAAACTAAAAAGCAAAAAATAACATCTTACCTATGTGCTACCTTCTGATCAGTTTGAAGGCGGTGCCAAGCCAGTGATGTTTTAATTCAAGCCGTTTAAATTACACAATTTCTGTGGTTCTTTCAGAAACAGCTTTAATTAAAACATGACACTGGATTGGCACCGCCTTCAAACTGATCAGAAGGTAGCACATAGGTAAGATGTTATTTTTTGCTTTTTAGTTTAGGTTAATTTTTGAGTTGGAAGTCGGTTGAATTTTTTTTATTAAAATTTTTATTTTTTAATTTTTAGTGTTAGCACACCTACTGAGTGTGAACTGACTGTCCTCCGTCTTGATCACCAGACCCCCTATGCAGTCACAATCCATATGGGTGGAAAGTTCTCATCAATATAAAATTTATCAAGTCCAAACACAAGGTAGCTACTGTGAACCGTCGAGGAGTTCCCTTAACTCTCCTTCATCTTCATCACCAGACCTCTAATACAGTCATAACCTATCCAGGTGGAAAGTTCTCATCAATACAAATTTATCAAGTCCAAACACAAGGTAGCTACTGTGAACCGTCGAGGAGTTCTCTTCACTGTCCTTCGTCTTCATCATCAGACCCTTAATACAGTCACAACCCATCTAGGTGGAAAGTTCTCATCAATACAAATTTATCAAGTCCAAACACAAGGTAGCTACTGTGAACCGTCGAGGAGTTCTCTTCACTGTCCTTCGTCTTCATCATCAGACCCTTAATACAGTCACAACCCATCTAGGTGGAAAGTTCTCATCAATACAAATAAATTAAGCCCAAACAAAAGGTACCTGCTGTAAATCGTTGACGAGTTCCATCGTCTGTGTATCGGCTCCATCATTAGACCAACTCCAGACCTTCATAAAATTGTAGTGGTTTAAAATACCTTACGGAAACACTAACAAACGCACTAGCCGTCTCTACGATTTTCAAAAGTTCCCCTCGATTTCTCCAGGATGCCATCATCAGATCCTGACATGAAAAAAATGGGACCACCCTGGAATCAAACCCTTCACAACAAAAAAAGAATTTTCAAAATCGGTCCACAAATGACAGAATTATCGCTGGACATACATAAAAAAAAAAAAAAAAAAAAAAACATACATACAGCCGAACGTAGAACCTCCTCCTTTTTGGAAGTCGGTTAAAAAAAAAATTTCTACATACACTATACCAACATTCTTCCGCCTTATGTATATATTAGCACTATCTGGACGTGATCAACAGCTATCAACAACCATCTGGCCTTATAGCTTATCAAAACTAAATCAATATGAAAACAAACTTTGTTTGAAACATGCCGGAACAAAATTATAATGCCGCAGTCACAGAATGCTCCTCTCCGCTGCCGCGATGTTGCCGCGATAGTGCGCTGTTTTTTTTCTGATCATATAAGTGCCGTACGTCTTTGCCGGTTGGATAGTAACTAGCCAGGGCCCCAACCACCCACCAGTCAGACCTGGACCAATTAAGAAAACCTCATTCGCCCAGCTGGGAATCAAACCCAGGACCTTCTAAATCTAACGCGCATACCACAGTTTAAGTAGTAAAATTTGGGTCGAGGCTTGGCAAGGCCTCTCTGGTGTGTTTAGAGTAATTTGTGTTAGCCGATGACTCTGTGTGAGACAGCAGTGTCTCCTGGCGAAGCCCTGTTATCAGTAGCGTAGCGTGCCTTGCCCTGTATCAAAATTAGTTATGGGGTCTAATAGACAAGCAGCAAATCAGAAAATTTCCCAAAAAGCCCCCAATTCCCTTACTCAAACCCAAAAAAAAATATTACGTCTTGTGTACCTACTATGTTTTAACAGACATATTGGTACTCATTTTACTTAGGTAAGATTTAGATGTTGGTTGTTTTGTTTTTTGTGGAAGCACCAGACTAAGTGGGATCATGGTTTACATTTTACTTATTTTGGCTTTCACACATAAGGAGCCCGGGGGCCCTATTCCTGTTATGTACCTACTGACTGTAGGGTATTGGTGCCACTGGAAGTTGACCCAAGAACTAAAACATATACTTACGTATTGACAGCAAACAAATTACGTCAACAACTTGTAAATCTAAAATCATTTATTTAAAACAGTAATGGAATAAGACAAATAATAGGAATTTGTTTCCACCAGCCTGTTTATTAACCAATAACACATAGTTGAAAATAAATTATGAAGCCGTCAACGGCCTGTGGGTTTGTTATTAAGATATTATTTAAAATTATCAGATTGCCAGACCCTAGCACACGGGCTCGCTGTTTGGCTTGAGGTGTTTTAAATGTACTGAAACTTATCTTTAGACACTTTCAATTAATTCTTGTTATTGCTACAACAAAAGAGCTTTTATGGATTAGTTTTGACTACTTTCTGGCGTAGGCAATGCTATGGTTTTTAATACAGAGGTTTCGATTTTGGGAATCGAGGTTAATTTAGGATTTTATATTTTCTAAATTGGCTGGGCTTTGGTCGTAGGCATCGGCCGTGGTTAATTACCAGCAAAGACGTCCCGCCAAGTGACCATACGAACCCATCTGACGGTTATACTCAGTAACCGTCAGATGGGTTCGTATGGTTATAATCATGGGATACTGATTCTCTGGAATTCGCTGTAATTTTTAGTTTTGAACACTCCGTACCCGAGTCTTAAACAAACACACCTATAGTGTAAAAATATAGCACACTAACGTAGACTGAAAAATAAGAAATATGTTCTTCTTCGGTGTTTGAAAAAAGGACACAAATTGCCTTAGTTTGGAGTTGAATAACACAGATTTCTTTCGAAAACGTTCCTTTTGTCACTGGTGACCTATTGTTTTATTCCGAGAAAATCGAATTAATACTAATAGAAAATAGACTTTAGTAGAGCTCGTATAGAGTAAATTTTAGCTAATTCATAACTTGGCTATTGCAAGGCAACAGTGCTTTATTACTAACTAAGTCTTAAACTACTTATTAAAGTCCATTTTCTAATATTATTATAATAATACAAACACATAAGCGTACATCTTCATATATGAGAATACGCGGGCCACGCCCCCTTGGGCCTTTTATTGCTAAAGCGTTAGTTTAAGCGTTCTATGTTCTGTGGGTTTATTAAACTTGTACCTCTTGCAAGTAAGCCCCCTACCTGCCATCTTAAACTGCATCGCCACTTAACATTATATGTGGTCAAACAACATACTTTTTGTCTTAGTATTTGACGTTGGTAATTTCTAATTTGTAATCATTAACACACATTTTTTTAGTGTTTATTACCTGGCTCAGTTGCCATATTAAGTCAAGTAAATACTTACTGGAGCTATTTACATTTTCCTGGTCCACAGGAAACTCGTGCTTAGTTAATGTTTGTGAGCTATAATGGTTGTTTAAAATACCTATGAACTACACCTACAATCAGATTTATAGATATTTGTATCGCGGCAAGAACAAAAATATTTATGCAACGAAATATTATAGTGTTCAGAGATATAATGAACAGTAAACAGAGAGCTATATTTAAATAACATAAGTGAAGTGGGTGAATTATTGCCACATCTAAACAAAATAATGCAAATGAATATAAACTCTGACTTCAAGGTTTTAGAGTCTGAAATACTTTACCTATTTATATTTTCCTAGCCGCCAACAAAAGTAAGAGCCCATTCACACGAGCCATTTCTTAACATAAGTATGCATTTGTAAGAAATATTCGTGGTATAAACGACCTGACGCGATCATCATCTGTAAAGTAGAACTACCACATTTTACCGCCAAGTAGCGTCGTTTTGGTTTGATATTGAATGTGTGCCAGTGAAATTACTATCCGTACTATTGGCACCACTTAGAACACTTAACTTCACAGGTTAATTGGCGCAAAACATCGCATAGTAAGACGTATCGGTTAGTGTGACCTAATGCCTTTTTATAGGCTAAGGTTTTACTTTTAAAATACGACGAGCCATTGTGTTTTTTCTTTAAAAAAAAAATTAGATATTATTACTCTTCGCTAGAGACCCTTATAGATCCCATAAATGAATCTTTAACGGGTTTTTTTGCCAGGTTTGCCGCTCATTCTTTGAAGTAGATAATGTAAAAAACGCATTATAGTTAGACGGTTGAGGATCTAGAGGCTTAAAACCTGCTACCCAAAGCCACCACAGTCCATAAATATTGGCTACATAACTTACCTATGGTAGAAGTTTGACGGCCTCCGTGGCGCAGTGGTATGTGCGGTGGATTTACAGGACGGAGGGGTTCGATCTGTTCCGATTGAGATTTTCTTAATTGGTCCAGGTCTGGTTGGTGGGAAGCTTCCGCCGTGGCTAGTTACCACCCTACCGGCAAAGACGTACCGCCAAGCGATTTAGCGTTCCGGTACGATGCCGTGTAGAAACCGAAAGGGGTGAGGATTTTCATCCTCCTCCTAACAAGTTAGCCCGCTTCCATCTAAGACTTCACTTACCATCAGGTGAGATTGTAGTCAAGGGCTAACTTGTATAGAATAAAAAAAAAGTAAGGGAGGACAAAGTTTCCTGTTAACATAGTGCATTGACGTTTAGCCAGAGGCATACAAATGTAAGAGCGCGACAACGTATAATCATGTTACGCTCAGGCTAGTGTGAAGGGTCTATAAATATTCATTACAAATCAGTTTGCATGTAATTCGTTCATATCCTTAACTATAATTAACAAATAATGTTCTTAATAGTATACGTAGTAAATATATTGAGTTAAATGTGGTCGCTGTTTAGTAACACTCGATTAGTATGTATGGTCAAGAAATAGACAACTTTTAAATCCAACATTATCAACATACCCATTTGACACGTTTAACATTGCATGTTACTTAATTTTAATTCTCGATTGGAAAAATACAATTTTTAACTAATTCTTCAGCTATATAATATTAGTATAGATTTTTATAAAGAGGTAAAGTTTTTGCGGTTGTAGGTATATCTGGATCTACTGAACCTATATCATTTTTTTTTACCAATAGATAGCCAATATTAGTGACCGTTACTTCATCCGCGTGGAAATCAATGTATACTTTCAAGCTCTATTCACCACTTTAGAGTTTGAATTTTAAGAACTTTTGAATCTCATAATATTTCGTATTTTTTTTATGATTTATGAACAAATTTTTAAAACTGTAACTCTAAAAATGAAGGACTTTCCATACATACTTTCAACCTCTATTTCACCCCCTTCTGGTTTTGTTTTTGCAATAAAAAGTATCCTATAACCTTCTCCGTATTATGGTCTTAAACCGTGCCAAGTTTAATTTGAATTCATTCAGTAGTTTCACCGTGACGCCCGAATAAAAAAAAAACACGGACACACAGACAGCATTTGCATTTGCGTTATTATTGACGTATTATCAAATTTCTTATGCCTTATCTTGGTATTCGCTACGCGGTAGCTTCGTAGCTCATTAGAGGTGTGATTCTGCTATTTTATACCCGTTGATGTAATATTCGTCTATAACAAGTTTTAACAGACTTTGAACTTTATTTCTACGGGATGCCAAAAGTAAAATGTTCTAACAACGAAGTCGCCATGGAAATGGGCGATGTCTCATCGTTGTAACTTTACAGAATGCAGGGGCAGTTTATATTTATTAAAAAATCTAATAGGTACATGAATCTCGCATTCCGAAACACGCTGGTGTACGAATATACTTCGGAACTTGATAAACTAGTTACTACAATCAGAACAAAGATCTAATACCCTGTGCCACTACCCTATTCTAATTTAGTATAGTATATAGCTGTCGTAGACTTAACAATGAATTATGTATAGTAGATAGCTACAACTCGTAGAAGACTAAACAATTAAATAACTTATGAGTGAAAAGAATGTATTTTTTTCATTTCAGAATACTATCGCATAGCTTACTATTGGGTAATAATATGATATGATGATAATCAGGAAATCCCCTAATATAATAATAAAATTCTTTGCCCTAATATGTCTCATGCGAGAGAAAGAAAGAATGAAAGAAAAAACGTTGATTCCAAAATTGTGCCATACAGCACAATGCCTAAGCACTTTTGTAGCGTCCGATGCCTCAACCACTTGAACGAGGCAAGACGTTTGTGCCAGTAATTTGACCGGCAAACGTACTCCAGACCGGAACGCAGCTAACGCAGTTACCTTCTTCTTCTTCTTCTTAGGATGCCTCTCCGACTAGCGAAGGTTGGTAGTCAGTTTCTTGAACTCGTCTCTATCCTACCAGCAACCTTTCCCACCAAGATGAGCTGTAGAAGCTCGTATCTCTCGTGTCGTAGCACGTGCCCTAGATACGCGACTTTTCTCGTCTTGACGGTCTGCAAAAGTTCACGCTTCTGATTGACGCGTCGCAGAACTTCGGCATTCGTCACCATCGTCAAACGGGCCGATTTTTGCTTCAAGTCAAAGCGTCATACACATCGTGACAAACACACGATGAGTATTACCGGACGTTATGCCAGCAGTGCTGCAAGCATATGGGTATATCGGACCGTGGGTGTCTAGCATTACCTACAGTTTGGTGGCAAAAATAATAATGTGTAATTGTATTGTAAAAATTATAATTTTGTTATTATAAAAGGTTCGCTCGCAATATTTTTTAATTCAAGTATCCGCACTGTTTCCCAACGGTTTGTAGTTGCTAAATAGTGGACTCAATTTTCGAGTAGACATTTCATTGATATGTATTTAAATAATTCTCGTTGCGTCAGCTAACTGATAAACAGTACGGCTCACGCAACCCGAGCTTTAGCTCGGTATTTGTATTTAAGACGTTTGGAACGAGAGCCTGCGATACCCAGATATACTTCATTTAATGAAGGCTGTATGTTAGTCATGTCCTCCTACCTATACTGGGAATTCTCTTCAAATCTTCAAAGGAAAAGTATTCGCGAAAGTTGTTGTTTAAATTTTAAATTTAATTAATTCAAATAAATTTGCCATTAATTTTAAATTAATTTGACATTCTAATAACATTTATTTGATTTTTATTGACACTTAAATATTTGTTTGTTTTTTGTTGCTTTTAACTTATTTCTGTAGATACATGAAATTTCATTTGTTTCTTTCTTTTGTATAATAAATTTGTTAATTATTATTTTTCATTGTATTTATAAAACAATCTAATCGATAGGAAGTTGAAAATGTAATTAGTATTTTAAGTGTTGTTTAATTTTTAACTTTAACCGGACAACGAATAACAATACCTTTATGAGATGGCTCCGTTTAGCACTAGAATTTTCAGTTTACCTATGTAGGTGTAGTGTTTCTTGTTGTCATTTATGGTGTATCAATTAATAAATACGTACGGTAACCAATTATTAAGTTTGGACCATGGTAGCTTTGGAAGTTTCAAGTGTCCAAATTCTTAATTGTCCAAGTGTTCGGCCGTGACAGTCGCGTGGCGCAGTGGGTGACCCTGTTTTCTGCATTTCAGTGGGTTAAATTCCCACCACTGGAAAATATTTGTGTGATGAGCCTATATAGCCTTCCTGTAGCCTGTAGTTCGTAAGATGAGCGCGTTTAAGTAAACAAACAAACAAACTCTTTAGCTTTATAATATTAATATAGATAATAATATCTTACATAAGTATTTAAAGTGTATATAGTATATGAAATATGATGAAATTTCTAGACCCTTGTATAGACCCTTAATATTATCTTAGAGAAATATTTAAGAGTGTTTTTTGGTGAAATGAAGTATGTCTGGCTAAAGCAGACTCAGTTCAGTTTATTTTTGTTATACTGCGACTGTACGATCGAATTTCGATACTTGGCTGGTTTGTTGAAAATTTCCTGGTAACACAGGATACCTTTACTGATATATTATTTAAGCGAGCATTTCTTTGCAGAGTTCAGAGAGAATTCAGAAAAAACACAATTCACACAAATAACGTGACTTTGTTTTAGTAAAAGAATTTTCAAATCTCTTTACTAGATCCAGAGATTACGCCTACAGTCCAACGATATTTTTTAATAGAGATAGGGCACTAGCGTATCAAAACTGAGGCGGACTGTGCATAATTGTCTTAATTTCATTTAGCCGCTTATGTCGAGTTGTGTGTTTAGGAAGTGTAAAGACTATATATACATAAATATATAATTTACTCGTAAGTAAACACAAAATTGTGTTTGACACTTGGATAATTTTTGCGGTGATTTTGTAGGCACGTAACATATCTATACACCGTTTCTGTACACCCTTTCTTTTTAAGGGTTACAGACAGACATGCTGTCTTTAGGGTAAGGTACTGTCTGTAACTTTTAAATCTGAATAAATTTATTTTCTTTCTTTCTTTCTGTAGTATAAAATAATTATTCCTACAAACTCACAAACTTTGCCTCTCTATAATATTAGTAACTGTAGATTATTATGTTTGCCAAAGCTCTTACAATATTGTTGTGATTATAGAAATCTAATGGTTATGACAGCGCTATAATAAACTGACTACTGATGTAAATACATAAGCGATCAGTTATCAGTGATAAATGGTGTAAATTAATATATGACTAAATAGAAAATTTATCTCGTGGAATTTTGAAAGTTGAAGCCGTGGGCGTCATAATAAAACATAACTTGATTTATGCGTTAAAGTTTTCTAAAACATACATTACTATTTATTACACAAATTCACGGTGAAAAGACAGAATCAACCAAGTGACATAATAACAATCTATACTAATATTATGAAGCTGAAGAGTTTGTTTGTTTGTTTGATTGATTGAACGCACTAATCTCAGGTACTACTGGTCCGATTTGAAAAATTCTTTCAGTGTTAGATAGCCCATTTATCGAGGAAGGTTATAGGGTAAATCCCCATATTTCTGTGGGAACGGGAACCACGCGGGTGAAACCGCGCGGCGTCAGCTAGTATAAGTGCGGTAAGTTGAAAATTACAGCCGAGGCGATATTGCAGCTCGAGCCGCAAGGCGAGAGCTATAGTAATAAAGCAGAGGCTGTAATTATTAAAGCGCACGTATGTCATACGACGTTTTATAACACATTTGCGAGGAAACACTTTGAACACATTTTCTGAAAATTATTTTTTTTTGTTTTCCATCATAAGGAAAACATATCATTGTCATTTTTCCACAGATAGCGAAGTGCGTTCGTTTTATTTTTCGGCAAATGCACCAAATACAGCCAGTGTTTCTGTTACAGATAAATGGTTGTCATTTATTGTCAAAATTAATAAAATGAAAGAATAAAATGTTTTTTTTAATGTATATAATAGCGAAGATGAAATTGAACGTAGCTCACAAATGTCGTGTCCCTTATAAATTATGGACGAATTATTAATTATCATGTAGGTATAGTTTTACCGTCAGCCTTTTCCATTTTCTGTAGTTTTAGTTTCTGACAATGATTTTGTACTTAGATAACTATGTCGCTTTAGCACATGACACGTTTTAGTAAACTTATTCAGCATCACCAAAATGCTGTTAGTTGAATTAGTAAAAAATTAAGGATTAAGGGATTTGTTAATTAATTAACTAATCCCTTAATTTATAAATTCCATGGCACTTGCTTTAATCAATTTGCATTAGATTGTACTTCTTAATAGAAAGTGGTAACGCAATTTTACCTTGAATGTTTTGAATATTTTAATAAATAAAACCTACTTTATCAGTTACTTGTGATTTTGTGTCTACTATTATTTAATACTAGCGGACGACCGCAACTTCGTCCGCGTGAAATTTAGTTTTTTGTATAAATGTTACAGTAACCATGTATTTTCCGGGATAAAAAGTAGCCTATAATAATATTATGTTGATCTACAACCTGTGCTATCCAACAGCGAAAGTCCTATGAAAATCGGCTCAGTCATTGCAGATTTTTTTTGACATTTTCAGACATTGCCCGGACACACAGACAAAACTCTTCAAAATGTCTGATTGTGTCGTGTAAGTAACTTTACTTTAAAAAACACAGTTGTTTTGAAATCACAGACAAGCACTTCAATTTTATTTATATATTGATTTTGATTTTTTAGATATTGATCGTTCAATTGGCATATTAGAATATACATATACACACCATATATATAAAATAACAAAGTCTGTCAAAATCAATTCTTAGGTCAAGAATACTATGAAATTGGTGATTTCTGAATGACAAACATTTCTGGAAAGAAAGGAAGCAATTTTTCTTCTTAAAACAAGACAGGAGGGCATGATAAAAAGAAACCTGTTACCCAATGACCTACTGTTCTGTTATTTTAATGATAATTAACCATTCTAGTTCTATTCCATTCAACTATATACTTATAAACATTTACAATTTTTGGCTGAAGGTTAGATGGCAATCAATATATTAGGTAAAAATTGGTACCTGTCAAATCACCATACATATTGTTACCCCAGGGCCACAAACTACAAGACTCATAGGAACCTGTCAACGTCGAGTGTTTTAATAAATTATGTACACGTCACCACAGAATACATAATAGTATCTACATAATAATATCTACATGTTTCTTGAATTAAAATCAGGAAAACCACTTAAAATTTCAATGAGACAGGTTTCCATTAAAACTAAATCTAAATCTAAAATCAGAAGAAATAAGAAAAAGCTAAATTAATAAAATCTTTAAAGAACTTTCAACTGTCTTCAAAGAGTTGCTGTTGAGCACGAGTCTCCTCTCAGAATGTTCTAATAGTTCACCTGGCCCAATGCAGAATTTCAAACTTAACACACCGTCACAATGCAAAGTCGACTTCAGCGCGCTTTAATAATCTGCTCGTTATCAAACCATATTCGGCTCACTGCTGAGCTCGAGTTTCCTCTCAGAATGAAAGGGGTTAGGCAAATAGTCTACCACGCTGGCTTAATGCGGATTGGCAGACTTCACACACGCAGAGAATTAAGAAAACTCTCTGGTATGCAGGTATCCTCACGGTGTTTTCCTTCACCGTTTGAGACAAGTGATATTTCATTTCTTAAAATGCACACAACTGAAAAGTTGTACCGGATTCGAACTCACACCCTTTGGAATCGGAGGCAGAGGTCATATCTACTGGGCTATCACGGCTGTTCTGTAATAATCTACGTAATAATCTGTTATTTGGTTAAAAATATGCTATTTTGCATGGAATGTCGGTAGTTTTAAAATTAATTCGGTCAGTTAGTTGCATAGCTGAGTTACAGCCGGCTATTACAGCAATTTGTAACCGATACACGGACAGATACGCTCGCGGCCTATAATTAAAAGTAAAGATTGATCAGGACTACTGAGAATATGTACTGACTAGTTTGCTGAGCGTAGGCGACCGTTGCGAGCTTAGTTTGTATTGCATCTATGGTTTGTAAGTGACAGTGAAAAATGGTTGCGAAATATCATCATCATCATCATTATCAACCCATATTCGGCTCACTGCTGAGCTCGAGTCTCCTCTCAGAATGAGAGGGGAATTTGCGAAATATGCTCTAATTGAATTTTTTAAATGTTCACATATTTTGTGATATTCATCATCATCATTAATAATCCATTTTCGGCTATTGAGCATGGGTTAGGCTAATTGTATACCACGCTGGCCCAATGCGGATTGACAGACTTTACACACTTAAGATAATTGACAGACTTTACACACTTAAGATAATTGAGAAAATTTCTTAAGTGCGCAGGTTTCCTCACGATGTTTTTCCTTCACCGTTTACGTGATACTTATTTTCTAAAAATATGTATAACTGAAAAGTTGGAGATGCATGCTCCGGACCAGGTTTGCGAATCGAAGGCAGAGGTCATGTCCACTAGGACAAAAGTCAAAGTTATAAATTGAATCAGCCTACATGTTATCGAACTTTGAAACTTGTTTTTAGCCCACTCTCAAAAAGGAGGAGGTTCTGTGTTCGGTTCTTATGAGTAGGTTTGTTTTTGAAACTCCAAAACTTTTAATAATTATCGCAAGATGATTGCCGATTTGTCTATATAAAATATATTTCAAGATTCGATCTCGTAACTACCTCCTTCATAGTTTCACAATCGTACAGCTAAACATCAGGTAGGATTTCACCCTGGTCATTGATATCCCGAGGTCTAGTACAAAGTGTCTTGCGACATCTTTTTTCATACGCATGGCTTGGGAATGATAGCTTACTATACCCAGTCTATCTTCTACAAAAAAATGGTCACGCACAATGAGACTTTACACAGATTTTCTTGCGGACGAGACGCGAGCGTCTGCTAGTATAATACGAGTATACTAGCCATATTATGTTAAATGATTGTCTCCGTGGCGCAGTGGCATGTGTGGTGGATATACAAGACGGAGGTCCTGGGTGGGCCCCGGCTGAGCCGATTGAAGTTTTCTTAATTGGTCCAGGTCTGGCTGGTGGGAGGTTTCGGTTGTGGCTAGTTACCGGCAAAGACGTACCGTCAAGCGATTTAGCGTTCCGATTCGATGTCGTGTAGAAACCGAAACAGGTGTAGATTTTCATCCTACTCCTAACAAGTTAGCCTGCTTCCATCTTAGAATGCATCATCACTTACCATCTGGTGAGATTGTAGTCAAGGGCTAACTTGTAAATGAAATAATATTTATAATGTACGATTACGGCTTAGACGGTTAAAGTCAATCACACATTTTTAATTAAGGTCTTGAGACAACCTACTTACACACACGGTACCTACCTACTTACATTACATAGCATAAAACAAACTCGCTTTTTCTGTCCCTTTGTATGCTTAAAT